>NC_016529.1:656388-713392 GCF_000236905.1 Tetrapisispora phaffii CBS 4417
AGGGGGGGGGGCGGAGTGACACAAAAACAATTATCAGTTTAACTTGAAGTAGTTGTTTTTAAAAGGTATAAAAGGGATGCAAATTCTCCATTTATTCTCTCCATTCGATTTGCGATTTTCCTCCCTTTGCTGGGAGCCCTTGCAAATGATGGGTGTTGTTCTGTTACGAGTCAATTGACAACGTCTGTCTACTTTTGTGAGGTCTGCTGAAGGTTTAAGGTGGGTATATAGCTACGATTAGGGCCATAATAGTGCATGTATTGTCGCTAAGTCTTGAGAACTTGGTTTTTGACGCGACCGCCAAAGGGTCTGACGGAACAAGTCATTTGTGGTGGGCGGGTAACTGCATGATTGATCTCATATTTCGATATGGTAAACACATCAAAATATCATGAATAATCCGAGTAGCTTATCTGTTTATAAGTTCTTACAAACAAGTATTATCAGTTCACCATTCAATAATTCGTATATTCTGTCTAATACAAAAATATAGTCGCATTCCGGTATTCTAAATTTACCTCCAATTGGAAATTTATTACCTTTGGAAGTCATTCAGTATAAATGAGAATATCTTAATGAATGAGAGTTTAGATTTGATTAGCTTATCGTCGTCTAGCAACTCCCAGGATGAAGAAGTGTCTATTGCTATCGTTACTCGATTCAATGATATAAAGTTAGATGAAAATGTAAGTACTGATGACCATTTGACAAAGATTAAATTTAATGATTCTCCATTTTATAAACAGTTAAGTGTCATTCAAGATTCGATACTGTTAATAAATCCATGTGGTGGAAAACTTATAGATTCTGTTAAATTTACTATCGGAAATTCCGAATTGGAACTATTAAAAAATGATGAATCACATAGATTATGTTTATATTGTGGTGAATTGGATTCTAATGATCCACAAGTAGATCAATCAATTGAATTAAAATTTCCAACTCCATTAAAGTTAACAGTTAATAATAATTTAATAACTGAAAATCTGGTAGGTTTAAAGAAAAGGAAAGGAACAATTCATCCCGTGGATATAACACAATCTATTCAAAATGGCTATTCTAAAGACATTACTGTGTCGTTCGACCACGGTAAGGTAATAAAAAAATATGTAACATATTGTTCCATTGTTAAAGTTTACTCAGTTAACCAATTATTGTCAAAAATTTTAGAAGAAAATGAACTGCTCCCTTTATCAAGTAGCGTAGCAAAACTTAAAGATGGGAACGTAGATATTATCTCATCTTCCTTTGTAATATCATTATTGTGTCCAATATCTTTTTCGAAACTGAAATATCCAGTAGTATCCAAATATTGCAATCATATAGAATGTTTCGATGTGTTCTGGTTTTTAACCTCACAGCAGCAAATCCCAACTTGGGAATGCCCCATTTGCAAAGTTAAATGCACTATTGAAGATTTAGTCATATCAGAATTTTTAATTGAATTACTAGAGGATTCAGAAGAGTCCACTGAAAAAATAGCCGTGTCCTCAGATGGTTCATGGGAAGAGCTCCTTGCAGAAAGTCAGTCAGATGATAGTTTTAGTGACGGGGATAATTCTATCATTATTGTCAATGCCATTGACTCAAAACAATCCAAAAACAGAGAACAGATAAGTGACGATAACAGTCAATTAGTTGTAATATCTGCACCAGATAATGGAAGTGAAAACATATCTATGGTAGAAGAAATTCAACAAGTGGATGATGATTCGTACGATATGGACAACAGCATATTCCTATCATTAGATGACGATGCTACACGAGACTCGGTTGTTTTGAATCCAATCATTAAATCAACTAAAATCGTAAGTTCAGAACCGCTTATCAACAACTCTCATCAAAAATTAAAGAAAATACGTAATATATTAGGAACTCCACCATTGAAAAATGAAACACAATTTTCAAATTTTGAAGAAATTAATAATGATTCTTTAATTCAAACATCTGAAAGCTTTGGATCTTTTGAATTTTCTACCGAAAGCTTTACAAATGAAGATGATCACGCCATAGAAAAAGTTGTGAATACAGCTGACAATGTTCAAGACACTATTATTACAAAACGAACGCCCCAGTTGGGACTCAGATTACAAAGAGATCGTGGATCTGTATCATTAAATGCATATATACAAGAATAAATAAGCCTTAAAAATAAATTATATTTTGACAAATGCTGGGACTATATTTACTATTTATGTAAATATGTTATGTTATGCAATGCTATGTGAGACATGGTATTAATATTTAAATTACATAGTGCATCTTGTATCATTGTGCAACTTGAAACAACTGACGGAACAGATTTTCTCACCACAATTGATACATCCTGATAGATCATCTGTTCCACCACAAATGGAACATATGGTAATGAATGGTAACACTTTAAAGTATTTTTTATTGTAAACATTACTGAATATAATATGTCTGTTTACATTATCTAAAGCTTCGACATAACTTTGCAGAGTTCTTTTACTCGATAATATCCTTTTTAATGCTGTAAGTCTATGTGAAGGTTTTTTCTGAGTTGCAGGTGGTTTAGTTGATTTATATGAAAGTTTTAAGTTTTTGGGGACGTCAAATTTGTTTTTACCACGAGTATTTGAACCTGATGAATCTATTTTGTCTCTGTTGATATTGAATATTGTAGAGAGTAACCCAGGAACCTCGTACTGGTCATTTTTATTTTCTGTATCAAGTTCCATAAACCTCTTCCTAGATTGAATTATATCAGCTGGAGAAAACTTATCTGGTAAAGATTGATTACTGGAGTTTTTTTTATCTCTATGGTTTGTTGAGTCTTCGGTGACTTCATCTGCATTACTAGTGTACAATTTAGCCTCCATATCAGCTAGCGAATAGTTAACACGTTTACTGTTCCTTGAAGATATAGTGGTAGACTTTATATTCTTCGATACACCTTGTCTACCTTTGGTTCCATTTAAGGATGTGAAATATACGTTTGGATTGTACGTTCTGGGGTTAATTTCCTCCACAAGCTTCGATGGCATTTTGTGATTAGCTGAAAGTACCTCTGTTTGATTGTGATGTGTTCAAGCCATTCATTACACAGTAGTCTGAACAATATATTTCATTAAACCTTTTTCTTTCTAATAAATGGTTTTATCAACTATTTTAAGTTGGAAAAATTCCATCGCGAAATTAAAATTAACGTATTCTTGTTACAGCGTAGTTCACTGAAAATAATAACTATCTGTTTAGAAATGTTATATTCTATTTATAAGTTATTGATATAAGAAGTAGGTAAATACATCTTTTATATATTGTATGAATGGGCAATTAACTATTTTCCCAGTTTCTGGCCTTTACCTGGGAAATTCTTCCTTTCTGTGGTGAAAGTGGCAAATCTACTTGCAGCAGATTCTTTCTTCTCAGCTGTTGATTTTTCATTGCTTTTACTACTTCTTATTGTAGAAGTCTTTGCATTTCTGTTAGAATTGCCCAGTCTTTCACCTCTTCCACCAAACTTTGTGATTCTTGTGCCGTCTATGATAGAAATTAAAGTGACAAACCACACAGGTGGCTTGAAGTACCCAAATGGGTAGTAATTTGGGTTCTTGTTTGTTAACCACCAAAGTATTCTACCAAAACTCTTGGTATCTAGACATTCGTAGATATATCCTGTTAGCACACCGATGACACACAGTTGGAAAGAGTCGTCGCCACCGTTGAATACGAATGACATGATGATTTCTAGAACTGGATAGTATTTACCCTTAATTGGGATGAAACCGAAATATAGAATTTGAGAATCTTTATGATCCATAGCCCAAGTATAACCAATACATGACGAAAATGCACTTTTCAAAATAAATTCTCTTTCGGAGATTTGGAAATACGCAGAAGTCAAAAGGGAGACTATAACCATACAGCACATGATATAGTACGCATAATTAGCTTTATTGTTCCTGAAATGGACGGTCTCTAGATGTAGAGATCTTGAATACAGATTGTAGAAGTCCAAGATCGTTGCCAAAGCTTGAGCAGCACCTCCTGGAATGATAATAATCGATGAAGTAAATATTCTCCAAAATTGAAAACGTTTCACAGAAAGATGCCATGAAAACACAAATCTACTCAAATCAATAATAGAAAATTTCCATAACGCCATCAACGTGACAATCGAACTTAGTATAATCCTTGTGATAGGTGGAATACTTTGAAACCAGTTATGTGCGGAAACTGATGAACCACTAGTATTCATCTTAGTCCCTTTGAATGAAAATAAAAATCTTGAAACCCTTAAAAACCTGAAATGAGTCTAGCTTTGTAACTCAAATTTAACCTGCAAAAACCTTGAGAACGTCCCTTAAAATCCTCAGCAGCCGCAAGAATTTACTAGTGACAATACAATTCCACCCATATGCATAAGAAACCTATTCAATAACGAAGTTAATAACATTCTCATCAATCAATTAAGTGTCTTTTAAAACTATAATTCTTATGATTAATGTTAACCTGTCAACTTCTAGTTTGAAGTTTATGCAGGTATGTTAGCGCCATGTGGCCCTTCACAGGCGCTAACATGTTTTGTGAAAAAGGTTAAAAAATTTTCACTCTAAAGATCATCTCATCTCATCTCATCTGGAAATGGGATGAGATGAGATGAGGTTGTAAGCAAAGCTGATGGGAAGAGCCAGGATATTGGGTCTCGTGTGTGATTGATAGTTAAAGTGTATAGTTTGGATGAATGACTGTTTTGTATTTGAGAATTTGGACTGTGTTTGTTGCTTTGCAGGTTAAATAGATAGAGTGGGTTTTACAAGAGTTCAAAATCTGCTGAAGACATTATCAAGGAAATAATGGCAGTACGTTCCAATAGACAGATACTGACGCAAGGTCAGAAGTATGTCAGTAAGCAACATAGGAAGTTTGGTGCTGATGAGGTCACGTTCGACAAGGATTCCAGACTGGATTACCTAACAGGTTTCCATAAACGTAAAGTTCAAAGACAGAAGAAAGCTCAAGAGTACAATAAGGAAAGAGATAGATTAGCAAAGATTGATGAGAGGAAAAAGGTTCGTGACGAGAGAAAACAAATGATGGAGCAACAGATGTTGGATTTTAAGAGAACAATGAACTTGCAACTGGGTTCCGATGATGAGGGAGGAAATGAAGGTGAAAAGATAAATTATGACCATGAATGGGAAGGCTTTAAATCAGACGAAGAGAAAGAATCTGAATCGAACGATAGTGAAAGCGTGAAACCTATTTTGAAAAAGAACGTCTTGGAAACAGCGGTATATACAGATGATACTACAGTTGAGCTTGAAGCGCTTGAACCAAATGATAACTTCGAATACCTTGCAAAATTAAACAACGTCAAATTAGAGAAGTCCTCTGAAATTCTAGATGAAAGTATAACTAGAGCTAAGAAATATGCTAAGTTTGTAGGAATGGTCGATAAAGATGAAGGCAAGGTAAATAAAAACCAAAAGTAAAGAAGAAGAAGTTTAGATATTTGACAAAAACAGAAAGAAAGGTTAACCAATTTAAGGCAAACGCTAACAAACGTAGAAAATAAGCACCTAGGAAGGGTTGTTTGCATATATAAATATAATCTCGATATGTTTATACGATATGTCCATATAAAAAATATTTAAAAATAATACAGAAATCGAATGCATGTGTGTAACTATAATACATGAAGATCAATAGTCACCTTTTCTATTGACAGATAGGCTGCCTATTTGATGGATGTCATGCTACTAATATGATCGCTCTCTAATCTGAAGATAGCCCAGAGTGCTCTTCTTGCAATTTCTAAGTACTGAGTTTCACCGTCAAAAATCATTGAGTCGGTCAACTCGAATCCTAATATTTGACCAAAGAAGATCCAGCACCACCAATATCTGATTATTAAATCATAGAAAATGGTGTAATAATAATACTTAACTGGAAAATTGACTCTTTTGTTGGCCTTTGGATCTGCCTTAGTGTTGGCAACACTAGAGCTTCTAATATTATAAAGGGAAGTGATGGACCAATCTTTTCTAATATCCCAATAAAATGAGAATGTGGAGTTTATTAACATGAAAACTTTGTGGAATACGTTTATTTGGTAAGTCTCATGGTATTCAGGGTAGGCTCTTGAGATCCACATACAGAATAGTACAGGTAGACCGGAAGCATATTTCATTGAATTATATAGATGATTTTTATCCATACCATTCGAATTGATAAATTCTCTAATACATTGGAAGATTCTGATGAAAATAGGTATACATGCCACCAATAAATCTAAATGACGTAATTTTATTTCACCAGTAATCAAAATCGAATTATAAATAGTAAAATCTATCAATGGTTTGGCATACGATGTCAATGTATCTGAAATAAGGATGTATGTGGTTCTTAAATTCCTTGGCCTTGATTCAATAAATATTAGTCTCGAACAGCAGTACCTAATAATGCTACAGTTTCTAAGGATATAGTAGACAATAAAAAGAGCTTGCAATAATGGATATATTTTTGAAGTTTTGATTATAATTTCACAAATTCTTTGAGCCATTGCAAAAAGAAAAAAAGGATCATTCCTGCTATCTGGAGAATCTATTGGCTGGGAAAATAATACATCAGCATAATTCTGTCTGAAAAACCAAAATGTACAAGTGATTATATGCATTGGTAGGATTATTTTCGTTAATTTAACATTAAAATTGTAAACAATCTTAGAAAGTTTCAAAGTCGATAAATTATTTGCATTGTTGTTCGTGTTGAAGGTATTGTCACCATCTTCTTCCTTAGAGGCTGATTTATCGAGGGCAATTAATTTCACTATATCTATATCATTTTTAATGTACAATTTTATGATTAAATACCAAAACCAGCAACCTAGCAACAGTAATAGATTGATTCTTTGAGGAACAGGAAGTGACAAGTTATCCAAATGGAAAGCCTCGTGGACGTCCATGCTTTTTCTTTTTCGATAATAGTCTACCACTGGATGCTTACAACCTTGATACTTGTTTGCATATACTTCATGTTTTCAACAAGACACATTCGCTATAATGTATCGACAGTTTTATAAACCTAGTTTCTGGAACCTGTTCTTAATGCCCGGATAAGCGATGTAAACAAAAACCAGTGCGATGAGCAATGAAGCCACGCATACAGTTAGCAAATGTGAATAAGAGAATCGTAAACGCCATCTACAGCATTCCACTTGATTATGCAAACATAAACTACAAAGTGTTACTAAATTAAATAAAAGTAGAGAGGAAAGAATGGATATATTTACATGTCAGTTGCGAACGTACATGACGTATGATTATATTATAATCAGATAATATAAAAAGTTTAATCATTACAAATGTTCATGATTAGCATGAAATATTAATCATCATCTTATAACATAGGACAAGAACGGTTAACAATCGTATACACCGTACAAATACCTTTATCGCTTGAGTATACTCATGTTGATGATGCAGTTGTGTACAAATAGCTACTTTTTTCAATAAAATATTTGGAAGAATTGGGTGTGGAACCAAAATAATTTTCTTCAGAGATGTAAATATATCAGAATTTTCAGTGTTTGGCTTGTTGTTATATTTCTGTCATTTCCGACTGCACATTATTTTATACTTAAATAGAAATAATATACACTGAATAGATCCGCCTGGGGCGACAACTTGTCATCACAATAAATGCATCAATGGAAAAAGAAAATTGTTTTGAAACAAACCCACATCCGTCCTCATTCTTCCATCATCGTAAGTATACTTCAACGAGATCTCCTGATCTCTGCAACCTGTCTCCCATTCAAAAACGAGACACAGAACAAAAGAAATATATCGGCCTCCAAAGCAATAGACACAGAACATACGTTCTTCCCATTGCTCTGCCGTACTCCTGCGTATTGACCGAGTAGACAATAAGTAAAAAATATACATACATAATAAAGTGTAAAGAGAAGGAAAGAAACATGTCAAATGAATGTAAATTTATAGCTGTTTATATACTTATCAGTTTTGATGTCGCAACAAAACTTTCAATTTTGAAATTTTTTCAAGTTGCCCGGCCACTGGATGGTTTGACAAATTGAAGTATTTAAAACAAGGGCAAACTGAACTGTCAAACATCCAATTGATGAACAGATAAGTTCTGAACTGTCTCAAGAGTAGAGCTCTTAGGTTCAAGTCAAACTGGATAAAAGTTGTTGAAAGTCGATTGTCTTTGGTTGAATTTGTTTGTTTGCCTTTTATTTTGCCCTCGTTTGCAATTGGTTCGACCGACTGAGAACTGGTTTATTAGGTTATTTTGTTTTGTGAGAGATGATGTTGTCGAATAGTTTGAGGACTTTGAGGGTTCCCCTGTGTGCTAATTTTAAGTCTGGTAGTATTTTCACAAGGTTCTATGCGAGACCGACCGCTATGAAACCGGTTGATTCGACCGCTGCTGTCGCTGCTGAAATGACGATCACTCCACAAATGTTGAAGATTGTTCCGAATCAGACGGATTTGGTTGCTTTAGAGAAACAAGACGAAGTCATAAAGAGACGTAGAAAATTGGCAAAGGAAATCACGGTAATGAGGAAACCAAAACCTATTTCGCCTGGTTTGAGGTGGTGGAGACGCCCCGTATATCCTTATTTGTTCAAAGGAAGACCGGTTAAGAGTTTAACCGTGGCTAAGAGAGGCACAGGTGGTAGAAATAGCACCGGTAAAATCACTGTCAGGAGTAGAGGTGGTGGTCATAAGAGACGTCTTAGACTGTTGGACTTCTCTAGATTGCTGGAAGGCCAACAAACTGTACAAAGAATAGAATATGATCCAGGTAGAACTGCTCATATCGCACTTTTAAAGCATAACGAAACAGGTAATTTGTCTTATATTGTGGCATGCGATGGCCTAAGAGAGGGTGATATTGTCGAATCGTACAGAAAAGGTATTCCAAAATACTTATTAGAAGAAATGGGCGGTAAAATTGATCCAGCTATTGTCAGTGTCAGAACTGCGCAAAGAGGTAATTGTTTACCTATTTCAATGATCCCAATTGGTAGTGTCGTTCACAATGTTGGTCTAACACCTGTAGGCCCAGCTAAATTCTGTCGTGCTGCTGGTTCCTATGCTCGTATTATATCTAAATTACCTGAGAAGAAGAAAGCAATCGTTCGTTTACAAAGTGGTGAACAACGTTATGTATCAATAGATGCATGCGCTACTATGGGCATTGTTTCTAATGTTGACCACCAAAACGCTTCTCTAGGTAAAGCTGGTAGATCAAGATGGTTAGGTAGAAGACCACACGTAAGAGGTGTCGCTATGAATAAATGTGACCATCCACACGGTGGTGGTCGTGGTAAATCCAAGTCTAATAAATTATCGATGTCACCATGGGGCCAATTAGCAAAGGGTTACAAGACCAGAAGAGGAAAGAATCAAAATAGAATGAAGGTCAAGGATAGACCAAGAGGTAAAGCTGCAAGATTGCAATAAGTAATTTAAATTGATTGTATTACTATCAATTTAAACAGAGCATATATTCTCTGAAAACTGAAGTTTCAACTTTTATTCATTCCCATGTAGGTTACGATTTTTAAAAAAACATTTAGATTCACTCATAATATATATACCTGTACATAATGTGTATTTGAATACGAAAAATTGTTAGTCCAGTTAAAAAAATTATAAATACTTTTCGAGATTAAATAGAATGCCCAACGTTGAAAGTGGATTCATTGGATTTTGATGTAGGAATTATTTCAATTCTAAGAAAGACCAATCACCTAATTCGATGATAGATCCAATTACAATCTTAGTATGTTCAGCCATGTGGTCAAAACTTAAACGGTCCAAAGTATCCATGGTACTATGGATATATTTATTTGTTTTCTTGAAATCGCTTTCGATGACAAAAGCAGATGGGTAACCATTTCTGGTAGCACTGCCATGATCACTACAAGCGTAACCACATTTAGTCTCCACATATGGAATGCTTAAATATGAATTAACTATGACTTTTATAAAATCAGTTAACTCACTGTTAACATAATCCGTAATAACACCAACATGTTCGTTTTCAGGATCCTGAACATAGCCAGTCATATCTTGTTGCAACATTGCAACAACTCTCTTATGTTCTGAAGCATATCTACTAAATACATCTAATGATCCTAATAATCCACCTTCTTCAGCAGAGTAAAAATGGAATTCAATGGTGTTCTTTGGTCTATTGCCTTTTTTCAAATAATGTTCAACATAGAGACGTAGAGCTTCCAGATTTGTAACAGTACCAGAGCCATTGTCATCGGCACCTGGGGCAGCTAAAACACTTGGTAAGATTAGATTGATTGAATCTTGGTGAGATCCCATCACAACAATATTCTCTGGGGTTTCAGAACCAAGAACTTTAACAATAATGGAGTACTGTTTCCATTCGGGGTGAATGACCCTTTCAACAGATACAAAATCAGCACTGACACCGCTTGTAATGTTTAGTAAATTGTGTTCTAACCATTGTGCAGACTGATAACCTGTTTCGGATTTATAATAACGAGTGTAAAAGCTTGTGAATTTTGCTAGATTTACTTCCATTGAAGATTTATCAATATTTTCAATAATGGTATTGACTAACTCTTCTCTTAATGTTTTTGATGGATAATTGTAACGAGGCACAGCATCTTCAAGGTTTTCATTATTCTTTAGATGTAAAAAATTATTAGTGATATCCATAAATTTGATACCTTTTCTCATGAACGATAACTTTTCATCTTCAGATACAGTACGCACAGTATCTTTAGAGAGCTGAATGACTCTAGTTGACCCAAAATATGATTCAAATGGGTAACTGGTAGCATAGTCGAGAACAGCGAGACCTGCAGTAATGGCTGATAACAATTTCATTGTGTATTTGCTGTTTTTTGAAACGAGTAGGACTTTATCAAAAGAGAAAGAAAGCTCTAAAAGTTATAAATTCAATCTAGTTTATTCTTATACGTAGACGTAATTCCGTGTGAGAAAAAATAGCTTCTACATTAATAATAAATCGTTTATCAATATTTATTTAAATCATCTGTTTCTTAAATAATAAATGTGCATATCAAATATCAAAAGATTATGCATTTGATATCACTCCCTAAATATGTGTTTCTCTGAAATGAATGTTCCTTAAGGTGCGTCATCGGTCACTACTGAACATTGAAAAATGAGATAGGTCACGTAACGACATAGCTATAATTTATGGATAATGGTTTCTTATCGACGGTTTATTATCTTTTTAGATATTCAAATATTCAATTCAATCGAGACTACTTTCGTTTTATGTATCTATTTAATGGGAAATAAAATTAAATTATAAGTTGTGTAAAAATGTACATTGGAACAGATCAGAAAATAACGTCATCTTCTTGATTAGCCACCAGGTTTTCGTTACTGTTGCTTTCTTCTTTGGCTTCTGTAATTTTATTTTCGGCAATGACTTTATCTAAACTCTTACCAGATTGGCTTGCTTGCAATTCTGCAGCAGCCTGTGCTTTTGCTCTCACTTCTGCATCCACTCTTGCAGTTTCCTTTTGTTTAGTTTCCTGAACTTTCTTTAGTCTATAAAATTCCTCTCTGTCTAATTCATCTAATTCACTGTTAATGTATGCAATAGTGTTTTCAGTACGTGGTATAATAACATGTTCGATAGCGTTGACTCTTCTATTGGTGACTTTGATCACTTCATCCAAAATGATGAAAGCAGTTTGTAATGAAGCTAATTCCACTAGAGTCTCTACTGCCTTTGAGTAAATTTCCTTTGCATGTTGTACCTGTTGACCACCACGTCCTAAACCAGTCAATTTAAAATCGTTAATATTACTGTCGATATATGACTCAAATTGAGGCAAGTAAACACCACTGACATTCTCCTGACGAGCCTTAACTCTAAATCTAGCCTTCGATACAGACTCTTGAACTTGATAACCTATATTTTCACCGGTAGCATATGAAACTTCAGCTAGAGAGAAGGCAGCAGTTTGCATCACACGACCCATCTTTTGTTTAGCTTCATCAATTCTCTTTGTGATATCACGGAAACGTTTAGTTAAAGCTTCGGATTTACGTTTCAGCAACGAATGACCCTGGTTTGCACCTTTCAACTTGGTTTTCATAACACCAAGAATCATACGGGTTGGAAAAACTTGCTCCCTTGTAGCAGACATATTGCAACACTTTTAACAACTATATTCTTTTTTCCTTTGCCTTGGAATGGTACGGCGCTCAATAGCTCAAAATTGGTTGTAAAAAGAGAAAAATCGCTTACAAAAAATACTCTTAATACCAATTGAGCATGCAATGACTATATATCAACTGTCTGCTCAATATATACTTACAAAACCTCATTCAAAATTATCTTTATATCTAACTTATAATTAGGTATCTTATTATCTTTATAGTGGTTAAACATCGTTAACTGATGGAAATTGCAGCCAAAAGGAAAGCAGCCGGGCGGGTAACGGTCTCTCCGGGAAGGTAGTGATCAAGATGACTGTAAATAGTCGATGACAGTAAACAGTTTATATTCGAGAAGAGGACAAGATTAGAATATATGATGTAGTAGTTATTACTTAAATTATTGATTTATCAGTTTTACTTATTGACCCAACCGGTGGAGCTCATTTGAGACAATCTACTCAGAGCTCTAGCAAAAGCAAACTTTTCTTCATCTAATGCAAATATTTGGGAGCTTTTGGCAACTTCTTTTGAGAAACCATGTTCTGATGCGAATTTTAATGAATTTATTTCGTCTAAATCATTGTTTTCGACTGAACGTTCTTCTTTTGGTTTTAATTCGTAATCGTTTAAAATATCATTTGGTTGTACGAATAATGACGGGAATTGGGCAGCGCTCGTTGTGGCTAGTTTACCACCTTCATCGTATACAGCGTCGAGAAATATGATGAACCTTCTGATTTCATCACGGACAAATATCGATAGGTACGGTATATCAGTCACTATGAATGCCTTGTAAGTATGGGCAAGTGTTAGGTAATCACCAGCCGATAGTGGTGCTCCACATAATTGTTTAAAAGTGAACTGGGCAACTCTGTTGACGGTTCCCTTTGGGATGATGATTTCTCTCCCCCATGTAGTTAATTTACGATTATGCACGATTTCAGGTCTCACTTCTGTTTCTAGTGTTTCGTGTTCATCATGATGATCTTGTGCAAAATATTTGTACCATGCATTGACATGACTTTCTCTTTGAAGCAAACATTCTGGTGAACGATATTTCAAACCAGGATGAGGGAAATAATAAACAGATGACATAGGTCTTGGGATTTTTCTGTAATCGGTCGGCGAATTTAAGAAAATGACCTCTGTCTTTTTTTTAATCAACTCTATACAAGGGAGGAAACTTTCTCTTTGAACACCATTTATATACAAGTCATCTGGAACTCTATTTGAAGTGGTGAATAAAATGACACCATACTCGTTTGACAACAACAACGTCAACAGTCTTCTTAACAGCATTGCATCGGCTACATCAGTAACTTGAAACTCATCGAAACATAACACTCTATCCTCTTGAGCAATTTCGGCTGCTAAAAAGGGAATTGGATCGATATCTATACCTTTTTCCGCACCCAGGACATCCAAATTCAATTCTTTTACTATCTCATGCGATCTCTTATGCACATGCTGCATGAATTGATGGAAATGCATTCTCTTTTTTGATAATTGGGCTGGAACACAACTGTAAAATAAATCCATCAGCATAGTCTTTCCACACCCAACATCACCATAAAGATAAATGCCATTAGGAATATCTTCATGCGATTCGAATTTAAAATTCTTTTTAAAGTTAAATCGCTTGCTTAGCTTGGCTTTCCAGCCAATTTGATCCAGAACCGATGGTTTTTCCACAGGCTTTGGGTTGTATGCCACTAATTTTTGATGTAAAGAACCCAAAGAACGTAGTATTGTTCTTTGGTATGGATCATCGTTCAATTTATTCAACTTAATTAGTCTCTGATACTCTTCCAAAGGAGATCTGACTTGCACAGCAGGAATTTGTGGAGTCTGTGTTGTTGTTAATGGTAACAATGAGAAGGTACATCTAGAAATCCGGGGCGGCGCACACGCCAGCCTTTTAGATAGCCTACGTGTAACATATAAACGTAAATTAACAGAATTCATAGACATGGTTCTGTACTCTCATAAACCCATTGTAAGTATATATGTATATATATATCGAAAATAGACAGGCTAAATTTTACAGTAATTCCAACAGCTTACGGCTCAACAAAGTCTTCTTGATCGTTAGTCTGCTGTTAACGAACCCTTCAAGTCCGAGCACCTTCCTAAAAGCGATGTCTATATATATATGCATGTATATACTTATACTTGATTATTTGTTTACGCTGCTCATCAGGAGGATTGAAGGACCATGACCATGGTCATGAGCATAGGGTCCTGGTCCGAGTAGGTTTCTCCAAAACGAATGACTGTTACCACCAATCACCACTTTTTAAATTTGTTCTTGCGGGATATCTTGGAACAGATCGGACCAATGTCGGTGTTATTCACAAGAGCAATTGATTGACTGACTGACTGTTGCTTGGAAGATCTTCAAATTCAGGGTGTGTGCGTTCCATTAAGCAGGTCTGTATTTTTGCCATGTGAGGGCTGTTCGAGTAGCTTTCGAGGTCTTGCAGGTGTGTCTGATGTTTTTCAGGTGCGCAAGGTGTTGGGGGAACGAAGATGACTGAATTTTGCACTAAGGGTTGGACGGTAGTGCAACTCTACGTCGCTGGCGTCGTGGTCTGCATGTCCCACCGACACATCATCGATGCAACATAGGCCGTATTTACTTGTGCATGCAGAGCGATATAGTGAGGATCTTGTGCTTGCAAATGCGTATGGTGTGCAAATGGAGTTATCTGTCACATGACTCGGACTTCCAAGTGACTGTCCCCACCCAGACATCCGCGCCGGTCGGCCGGGAAAATGTTACAACAAGAAAAACCGGGCGTCGCAAAGAAGATTCCTTCTGGGGGCCCGGGCGGGCCCAGGCTCGGCCCCCACGCACAGGAAAATTTAAAAGTTTCATGCGATGAGCTACAGACGAACACAATTTCCCCCAGTGGTTTGATTCACCATGAACAAAGCTCATCTAATTGTAATTAACGAATTCAACCTGTTCACGGATCTGTATCTGTGATGTTCGTTTTGGTTGGCAGCGGATTGGGGATGATGCACTTATGGGAGTCCGCTGCATGCACAAAGTGCTGGCTCACAAGATCGGGCACTAGGATCGCATACACTTGTATCACCACCACCTATAGCTCTAAGTTGCATCCACTGTGTCTGCAGTTCAATTGTGATTATACTCACTTGGCGTAAAGCTTCAATGTAACAACTTCTTAGCACTGCTTTGGCCAATTTGTTCATTTACATCAAATTATTAAATTTTTAGCTTTTTTCATGAATTTATTTTTTTCAACAATTAGTTACTACTATCTTGTTAGATGGCAAGAACCAATTTTCACTATCACAAGGTAATGAATGAATGAATGAATGAAATACTCTTTTTACATATATACGGTGGTAGAGCATTAAGTAGTTATATATATAAATGTATATTTATGCTAGTTTTATTGGGATTAGTTATTGGTTGCAGTTAGAGATTTTTACTTTGGTTCTGTTTTTTAAGCACCCCGAAGACAATATTATTATAAAAGATGCCTCCAAAGTTTGACCCAAGTGAAGTTAAATACTTATACTTAAGAGCTGTCGGTGGTGAAGTCGGTGCTTCTGCCGCTTTAGCCCCAAAGATCGGTCCATTAGGTCTATCCCCAAAGAAGGTTGGTGAAGATATCGCCAAGGCCACCAAGGACTTCAAAGGTATCAAGGTCACTGTCCAATTGAAGATTCAAAACAGACAAGCCACCGCTTCTGTCGTTCCATCTGCTTCCTCTTTGGTCATCACCGCTCTAAAGGAACCACCAAGAGACAGAAAGAAGGAAAAGAACGTCAAGCACTCTGGTAACTTACAATTAGATGACATCATCGAAGTTGCTAGACAAATGAGAGAAAAATCTTTCGGTAAGAACTTAGCTTCTGTTACCAAGGAAATCTTAGGTACTGCTCAATCTGTTGGTTGTCGTGTTGACTACAAAAACCCACATGACATTATTGAAGCCATCACTGCTGGTGAAATTGAAATTCCAGAAAACTAAGGGTTTAGAAATTAATAATGAAAATTTAATATCCTTTATTTCTATATTTCATGTTTACAATTTCATTCAACATTTTCTGTATTTTCTAGTCTAGGTTTTTATTTGAAAAAAGAACTATAATGTATTTTTTCGTTATCATTTAACAATTCTATTTTGCTGTTTTCCTGTATTCGTAAGATCGTAACAGATTTGAAACATTGATTGATGATTCCATTTACCCACAGCTAATAAGGTTATTTTACAAAAGAGTCGAGCCAATCTGTTGCTGAAACAGTATTTGGAAATGTTGATTTTTTTTTCATTTTTGAATTCTACTAACAATATTATGATATCGAACAGTTTCATGGTTAGAAACCGCTATTACTATCAATAACTTTCGATATCCTTATCTTCTTGTGAATGAGAATATATTTTATATTTTCTTTTAGTCGTTTGAATACACTCTGGGGTCAAGTTTTTTCTCTGTACTAGGTTCCAATTTAAATTTCAAACAAGATCAATTGACAACTTACTCACCAAGATACGCCGGTTATGTTTCTATATATGGTGAAGTTAACTTCGAGTTAAATTCATTTGGCTATATTGGTCCATTTTCAGTGTCATACATATTTTGTAAATATTTACCTTGTTCATGTAGTAATCTGAAATGATGATTGCAACTCTTGTTAATTGATTTAGAGAGGACTCTGGATTAATAAACAGAATTGACAATTATACCGCAGATTCTCTAAAAGCTGAATTTCCTCATTAAACGTCCTGTAACAAATATTATTTGTTGAACTTAACTATTTAGTAATTGGTTCGTTTACTCCACTTTTCAGGAATTGCAGGGAGAGGAGTAAAGACGTCAATAATATTTCTAAAGCAAAACATTAAAATAAAGAATTACATCAAAAGTTTCTGAATTATTTTACAGATATGAACTTCTTAAACAAAATAGTTTCAAAATAGTCAATTTTTAAACAGTTAGAATGATCATTTGTTTCCGAACTCAAAGGTCATCAACACGAATTTCTGTCACATACACTACAATAATTCTGACAACTAAATATAAATTTTTTTATCTTTCATTATAGTAGACTAACAGCACTTTGCATCACTTTCATAATTCTTCTGGCAACTTGGCCGAGTGGTTAAGGCGAAAGATTAGAAATCTTTTGGGCTCTGCCCGCGCAGGTTCAAATCCTGCAGTTGTCGAATTTTCTTTTTTCTCATTTTTTTGACTTCTTACATGTTTCGATGCTTGCAGACCGTTACGCTTCCACCATCAACATAATACAGTCAAATATTCCTCCAGTAACCTTAGTTTAACCTAGGCAATCAACAATGGCTAGCTAGTCATATAATACCTCATGCCGTTCCAGATATTGGTCACTTTCATTTCGTGAAGACTGTCGACCCACTGTGTCAGAATTATTGTAGTGTATGTGACAGAACTAAGTGTTTATGACACTTTGAGTCCAGAACTAATAGATCACTTACTAATGGAAAGAAGGTCTAGAACAATCTTCCAAGTGGTAGGTGAAAATTTCTCACTACAATGTAAATGGCTACGCGATAAACACAGATGTACAATACAGCACTAAAGATCTTAGGAGGATGAATGAACATGTGTACGTGTTCATTCAACTGTCAGTTCAACTCATATATAAGGAGGGCTTCTAACTCTATATAGAATAGTTTAAATACACTAATAAAGGACTAATCGATTATTTAACTATAAAGAAGATGGACTATACTAGAGCAACTGAAGTGGCTAATGACACTAACTTAGATGTTGGAACTAACCAACATAAGCTTGTTTCTCCACACACTGGACCAGTGAGTGTATCATTTCGTCATGTATACTGGTATTGAAATAAAAACGTGGGACGCTAACCTAATAAAGAGGACTTTAATCACACACAAGTGACAGTGTATCACCAACACAGACGTCTGAACCGTTTTGCACCGTTCGTGCTTGTGCATCGAGAAGCACGTGACTAGAACGCGTATCTTTCAAAAACATCGTTACACACGAAAGCCGACGACATGGAATTTGACGTTTCAATTAGTTATCAATGAATATATAAAGGCAAGACACTTCAATAGGCGATAGAATAAATGACTAATTAATATCAATTATGATGCTAGAGGGCCAAGTCAATATAATTGGTGTTCCTTATCTGTTAAGTTTTTGATATCATTAATTTTTTTCTCAATTTACTTGGAGAAAATAGTTTGGGTCAAAACGGAACTGTGAATTATAAGAAATAAATAAGATTAAAAAGTACGTTTCCAACAATGTCTTACATTTACCAAAATAACGCCAATAGCAACAATTTTAATAATCAAAACACTCAATATAACAATGCTCAAGGTAATCGATACCAGAGCCAGAGCCAGAATTACCAAATTCCTAATCAGTTTGAGTCCCTACAAGGTTCCATGTCATTTGCTAACCCTCAAGATGGTAATAACGGTTCTGGTTTAGGGCTTCAGGCTGACCCTCTACCTTTAGGTTTATTGCAAGCTTTGTCTACAAGGGGCTATCCACACGAGCCACCATTATTAGAAGAATTAGGTATCAATTTCGATCACATCGTTACCAAGACTAAGCTAGTTCTAATACCAGTGAAATCTTCTAATTCCATATCACAAGAAATTTTAAACGATTCGGATTTATCTGGTCCTTTGATCTTTTTCTTATTGTTTGGTTTATTCTTACTTTTAGCCGGTAAAGTACATTTTGGTTACATTTATGGGGTAGCTCTATTTGGTTCAACCTCATTGCATTTGTTGTCAAAATTCATGGGTAGCAATGAATCATCTGTGCAAACAAAGTTACAATATTTCAATACTGCCTCTATTTTAGGTTATTGTTTCCTGCCTTTATGCTTCCTTTCCGCATTCGGGATCTTCATCTCATTAAATAATACCCTTGGTTATACCGCAGCTATAATATTCGTCTTTTGGAGCACATGGTCTTCATCAGGCTTCTTTAATTCCTTGTTACAACTGCATCATGCTAGAGCTTTGATCGCATATCCGCTATTCATATTTTACAGTGTTTTTGCAATAATGGCCATCTTCGTGTAAGCGTAATCATAGAAATATATACATCACATATAAATATTAGAATTATTTATTACTAAATGCTCTTCTCTGTTCATCAATCAATAGTGAGAAACATCTCTTTAGCATTTTTTGACTATATATGAGTTTGATGCGATATAAGAAAACATTAAAATTTGGAGAATACAATTAATCTAAAATAGGTATCATAAATAAAATGCAATTGCAATTAAAGGTATATCTATTTGTGATCAAGCTGGGTAGATATTTTATGTTTTGATTCATAATGAGATTGAATCGACTCCGAAGATTGTCAACAAGAGTGGCGCATGTCACTTCTCCCATTTACTATCCAAATGCAAAACCACATTTAGGTCACCTTTATTCCAATTTACTATGTGATGTTACTCATAAATGGAAAACTTTGAACAAAACTCAGTCACTTTTTACCACAGGTACTGATGAGCATGGTTTTAAGATCCAAAATGCAAGTGAAAAGAATGGATACAAAGATCCAAAATTGTTTGTAAACACATTATATAAGGAATTCGTTCTATTGAACGAAAAGGGTAAAATAAATTACACTCGATTTATTAGAACAACTGACGAAGATCATATTGAAAGTGTAAAAAAACTATGGGAATTATGTTGGAATAACGGTTTCATTTATAAAGGCGAACATGTTGGATGGTATTCCATATCAGACGAGACTTTCTATCCTGAGTCCAAAGTTATAAAAGATCCAAAATCACCAGACAAATATATTAATACAGAATCTTATAATGAAGTTTCCTATCATTCTGAAATCAATTATTTTTTTAAATTAACTGCGTTTAGAGAGAGATTAATCGAATACATCAATAATAATCCAGCCTTTATATATCCAGAATCAAAAAAAGATCAGATTTTAAATGAGTTAAAAAATAGTAATAATATACAAGATTTATCTGTTTCAAGACCAGCAACAAGGCTACACTGGGGTATAACTGTTCCAAATGATCCTGATCAAAAAATATATGTGTGGTTTGATGCCCTATGCAACTATATAACCTCAATTGGCGGAATTGATAAATTGAAGAATGATGAATTAGCAACCGATCTACTCCATCAACCAGCGAATAAGGATTGTACCGTCCATCCTTCAAAAACATGGTGGATTAATACAACACATGTTATCGGTAAGGACATAATGAAATTTCATGCCATATATTGGCCAAGTTTTTTGATGGCAGCAGGATTACCTTTAAATAAACAAATTATTATACATAGCCACTGGTTATGTAATGGTGTAAAAATGTCAAAAAGTTTAGGAAATGTAGTCGATCCAATAGAGATGATTGATTACTATGGAGCAGATACATTAAGATGGTTTTTGCTTGAAAATTCACAATTAGAGGAAGATGGCAATTTCCAGGAAGAAAAACTGTATGAGGCAAGGGAGATGTTTGTATCTAAATGGGGTAATTTGATAAATAGATGCTGTGGTAAAAAATTCAACATTAGTAGAGCAGTCAGTGACATTACCAGTAAACAAAACCCAGAAAAATATATAAAAGGCCAATTCCTGAATGATGTAGATATTGTTAGACAAATTGATTCCATATTCGAAAAGCTAAACAAGTTACCACAGATTATGGATGATAAGTTACAAAAGTATGATACTTCCTCACTATTACGAGAAATTTGGGGGATCTTATTTGATGCTAACACTTTAATGCAGCACTCAGCGCCTTGGAAAATGACACCAACCCAGCAAGATTGCATTATATTTATTTGTACAGAGACAACTCGTATTTTGTCTATATTATGCCAACCAATTATCCATTCTTTCTGTAATAAGTTTTTGGATAAATTAGAAATTTCTAAAGATAGAAGAAGCATAGACTATATTAAATTTGCTTCAGATAAGAGTTATGGTCTGAATTCCAATCTATCTCAAAAAGGCGTACCAATAGAAAGAGTCCCAAAAAGACAACTATAAATGAAATAACAATACTGTAAATATTACTGAACTATAGATAGGAAAGACTAGCAGACTTTCTCAAAATTATTTTTTAATAGAACTTTTAATTCATTTTATATTATAAAATGGTCTATATTTTTATATCCATTTTTTCTACCATTAATGTTTTTAAATTCAACGTTACCAATGAACTGGATTTGTTGAATTCTGGTAAACAAATAAGTTTGACCTTTTTGTTATAAAGTTCAATATCCCTAGTACCAAAACGTGGTTGGTTACCAGCTATATATACATGGGGCATTTCATTCAAGATAAAAGGATCTTTATCAATAAATGGATAAGCCCATAATGTGTCAGGGATAGTTGGGGCAACATTTTGCCATTTCAATGTGCATTCCATTAAGTCTAATCTATGTTCAACGGAATTCAATTTGGATTCATTTTCAGATGAGTTGCCTGGAATAACATATCTACAAATATCACTAATATTTTCACCTGAAGTTGCAAGAATTCGAATGCCGTTGAATTCGTAGATTGACGGATTTGTCGCTAGGTGAAGTAGATCACGACTAATATCAGCAAAATATGGCTTTAACAATTCGCTAAACAAGATCTTATTGAATGGTCTTTGAGGTAATGCTTTATCACTAGGATCACTAGTACTAGGCATAATAGATATAGGCAGCGATTGTAAAGTATTCCCTAGAAAATTACCGAAGGTGATCAATGATTCCATGGTTTTTTGACTATTACTATTATTTTTAGAAGGATCTATCGATCCACCACATATAAGTAATTTACCAATATTTGAGATGCTTTTTTCATTTTGTAATCTACCCATTAACAATTCTTGCAGTAATTGTAGTTTTATTAAGTTTTCAGGATTATTTGTTGATACATTCAATCCTGACACTAATGCAATATATTTTTCTTCATCTGAAGTTGGTACTTGATATTCCTTTTGTGGAACTTCGCTAGGATAACAGATATCAAGGATTTGAAAAGTACCGGCCTCTGCTTCCATACCCAACAAACCTACCACTGTTCCCGTAACAAATGGAGTTGATTGTAAGAAATCACCGACCAATAATACCCTACCACTTTCATCTTCTAACATAATTTCGTCAGTGCCATCTGGATCAGTGTAGCTTTTAAGCAAATCTGGAGCACCATAAGTGTCGTTAACTACCTCTTCTAAAACATTTGGTTTATATTTCATCTCACAATAAATGGTACCTATGCACCAGCATGGTTGATTGGCCTGTATATCTAATACTTTCTTCTTCTCCACAACAGTTTTACCATTTAATTTGAATCCAGCATCCCATTTTTTTAAACATTGATTTCTTGTTCTTTCTTTTAAAACCCTCAGACGAGTTTGATAAAACTTATAATACTGACCACATGAATCATAATCTTTTAGATCTACTGAGAAATGCTCGTCGAATTTATAATCTTGCTCAATTGAGGCTCTCTGTAAAATATTAAATTTTGTATCTATACGATTCTCATTAAACTTTTTCAATAGAGCATCCATACTGTCACTGTCTGTCTTATGATTAATTGTTGGGCTTCAGTTAGATGAAATTATAAATGTTGAATTCTATAGTAATTTTAAACACAATTGAATGAAATTATCATTATTAAATTTACTTATAAAGTAAAACTTATTTGATGAAATTATTCGATGGGATAAATTACGATTACTATTATATTTGTTTTATTGAAAAATATTGAAACACGTTAAATAAGAAAACGCGATAAATAATATTTAAGATCAAAAAATTGAACCCTCTGAAAAATCAAAAAAAATCAGGAATGAACCCAACCAACTTTTAAAAGAATGAGATATGTATTTAGTTAAAACTTCATCCAAGATGATTAATGCTAGTCAATCCCATTCTAAATGCATAGTATATAGTTTATTATTTATTGTGTCACAGCTGTTCACGTATATGAAAGATATTGCGACAGTAATGCTGACTAATATTAAGCCAATGTCTCATCACTCTGATGATTCTGTGACTTCGTCATTTGAATTGCCTCCTATATTAGGATATTCTGTTTCTATCCATTTCTTTAAATTTTTAAATTGCCAGGAGACATTGCCGACTAAATTCGAGGACTCTTGATTAACGCTAATAGAACGTTTAATACTCTCAATCTCCTTTGGATTTGTCACTTTCTTTTGCCTTCTTTTGAAACCTTGGCTATTAGGCGTATGGCCAACACTCATCCCCACCCTTACTAAGGTCTCAATTCGTTCTGATGAATTTTTTAGAAGGTCTGAATCAAATATAATATTTTGAGATGATAATATTGTGATAATAGTGGATCCTCCGAATTTGAAATAACCCAATTCATCACCTCTATGAATTTTTTGACCTTCTTCACAACTTAATATGATAGATCCTACCATCATAGCTCCAACCGGAATAAAAAGAACCTCCCCAAATTCCTCTGAGTATATTGGTAAAATAATACGAATATTTTCACCAAAAACATCTAAGGCACTACGAATTGCCATCGGATTCACTGTATAATATTCGCCATCAACATATAGTGGTTTACCAATGATACCGTCACATGGTGAATGAAATCTGTGATAATCTTGTGGTGCTAAGCGAAATATTGCAACACTACTTGAATTTTCTTTAAAAGTATTAGGTTTGTAGTCTGCTATTAACTTTCTCAAAGTAAATTTACTACCTTTGATCCAGATTCTTTTTGAGTCATCAATACTTGAAAAAAAAACACTTCTAGAATCAGCAGGCGAGACAAATATATTCGCTGTCTCACCTTCTGGTATCCTTGCACCTTCTTTCAATTTCCTATAGAAGAACTCGTTAAAAGTTGTATATGTTGTTTCTTGGCACTGTGACATATCCAAAGAATGAAACTTTATAAAAGGTTCAATTTGCTTAATAGATGATGGACTGTCAAATTTTCTACCTTGTTTTATTGACATCTTTTTAAGCAGCACTTTAAACCTCTTGGTTTCTGGACTTTTACCATTATAAATAATTCTCATACCCAATTTGACATGTGCACTTATTTTTTCTTCTAAAATAATCCCAGAATTTCTATCTTGAACAAGAATGTTTGCATTATTAGATCCTAACGCATACTTACCATAAGTTAACTTAATCAACACTTTTGAAAACCATCTCTTAGAGGCAAAGTCTGTGGAAACATACGACGGTTTTAACAATTTATATTTCTGGGAATATGAACAAATAGCAAAATGTGTAATCAAATCATTTTCTAATGTGATTTTGGAATTTTTCATATTCCTAGTCGGTTTAAGGGAGTGTAAACATCGTGGGCATTTCCAAATATTATTGAATCCTGACCTTTTCTTCATCTGCTGCAGAACCTCGATTAATTGTTCTTTTGTTAATACATCCCCTCTCCAAGCCAATAAACCAAAGTAATCAAAGAAATGTTCAGCCTTCTTTAGTGAGAAAGAACCTAATCTATCTAAATACGTCATCACTTGCGCAATATCATACTCTTGTAAAGTGGATGTCGCTTCTACTACATTAATCCAGAAATATTTTTTTAAATCTGAGTATGGTATGAATTTAACCCTGACTGATAGTTTGGGGGGTTTCGTCATTGACAAATCTTCACTAATGGTATTCAAGTCCTTCGAATGCAATATATTTCCCATCTCTAATGGGATTTCATGGGTATGCCAATCATGTTTACGATTTTGGGCTTTTATTATATCTTCTAATTTTAAACTGCACTCGGCAATATTGTCATTAAAAGAAAAAGAATCTTGATCCATGATTTTGAAGTTCAGCTCAAAGTGCGTCTCCCTAGGAAATACCTCAAATGATATTCTTGAATTGAAAACAGGATTCAATGAATGTTTTTTGGAAGGAGTTTTATAAACTCTTCTACCAAATGATGCAATAACAAAAGGATCCATATCATAGTTTTTTCTTAATATTTTATTCTTCAATTGCGGTAAGTTTTGAATTTTAGTAATTTCAATAAATATCACACCAGCAGAGTGAATTTTTTTATTTAAAGTAAAATTATTCTTTAGTTGACTGTTTAAACTGGTTCTATAAGATCTTCTAGATCTGCTTTTACCCTTTAGTTTAAATAGCTTATTTGGTGATTTATATGCTATAATATCATCAGCTTCATCGTGTATAGAATAATCATCATTATCCTCCAAAAATTTATTATAATATTCTTCATCTTCTGCAGCTTCTTCATCCGAATAATCTATATCATATTTTTCTTCATTTTCTCCATCATAAGATTCTTGATTTAACCTGAAGTCATCAGTAACTATTTCAACTTCATCTTCCAACTCTTCATCCAAGTCGTTAATAATTTCATTTATATCTGCTACGTCCTTTTTGTCAACTATATCATACTCATCTAAGGCAGTTACCATTGACCCCAAATCGTATTTATCAGATATTATTGTATCACGAATAGTATTTTGATCAAATACACCCTCGAATGGAATGAGACTCTCTTCACTTTTAGTTTCACTGATAAATGACTCTAAATCAGCAATTTCATCTAGGTCATCTACATCATTTGCAAATTCAATATCCTCCAAATCATCCATATCATCAATATCATATTCATAAATAATTTCATCATCGTCTCCATTTATGCCATCATACGCAATTTCATTTTCGTCATCTTCGATGCTAACTTTATTAGCATTTCTTGAAATTTTTGATTCTCCAATTGAGTTTAGATTTGTAATCACTTCAGATAGTATAGTATTTTCCATTGTTGCATTATTGCTCCCACCAGTTCTATTATTTATTATTTGGGAATCAGTTAATTCATTATTGGATGATGCTCTATTTATATTTGATTCAGAAATTGAGCTACTCGGCATATCAATTAAAGTACTTTTTGCAGCACTAGAAGCCTTACGTTTTGCTTGTAATAACTTTAACTTATTTTTTTTCTCTAACTTTAAATTCAAACTGGAAGTGATATTATTATATAATTCACTGTATGCCTCGAAAGTGTCTTGTTTCTTACTTATTGATTTCAGTTTAAATGACATATCTATATCACCTACTTGAAAAGTTGATTTATTATCCTTTAATCTATTTGTACCTTTTAACAAAATTTGTCTTCTCTTGTCATAAATTTTATATGACTCTACACTTTTTTGGAAATTATAACTATTTTTTTTATCCTTTGTTTTGAATAGATCTAGTAGTGATACTTTAACTTCACCTAAATACAAATATTTTTCTCTGCTGGATATTTTTTTGTAATCCAATGGATGCGGTGAACTATTATCATTTGAATTTGTTGAAGTTAAAGATAATGTAGAAGCATTTCTTTCCGTACTTGAATTTATGTTCCTAATTGAATTTGAATATGAATCGACTCTCATTACTTCACGAGGACTATCACTGTAAACACTGTTAATGCTGATATTATCGTCACTAGTCACAAGAGTAAGACTATTACTATTATTATTTTGATTATGATTATGATTATGATTATTATTATGATTATTATTATTATTATGATTATGATTAATGGCAATACTACTGTTGTTTGATGAAGTCACTGATGCATCTGTTTGCTGGCTAATATACGAGAACGGAATATTTGAAGGTAAGACATCATAAATAATGACTCGTAACCACTTCGATGTCAATTTTTTTGGTAATTTCAATTTTAAAGTTTCATGAAATTTAATCTCATCACTATTTAAATGTCCAAGTGCATCTATGTGTGTATTATGATTATCTGATGGAGACATAGGTGATAGATTTCCCGAATTTAAACTCAATGGAGTGTTCAAATATGCTTCAGCACCATATGCAATTGTAGAATCCACTGCTTTTGTTCTTCTACTATAATAAGTATTTGTTGTAGCCAAACAAACTATATTTGATTTTTTAAAAGCTTTTACGTATTCCATGTTTTTAATACTATTTATCGTCATTTTCAACTCCAATGATGGAGCATACATCAGTTGTTTCTTACCTTTTAAACGCCAATATTTATTCCCAATACTCACCACTTTTCTTCTCGCCCCTCCCTTTCTTTCATTCTTCACTTCTTTACTTCCCCTGATGTTAATAAGCATGATTTCTAACAACCACCCTAACGCAATGCAATTTTCTTTATCGTTCTCAATGTACCGTCCAATTAGCCTGTTGTCTTCGATCCAGAGAGAGATACATGAACCATGCACCATTCATCTTTACTTATATAGAAGTGGTTTATAGAAATTGATTTGTTCTTCTCTGTTATGATATATATAACTTCTTAAAAAAAGCCGCCAACCACAAAAACGATCGAAGATAGAAACCCACAAGATCATTACATACGTCGAAGACCGACACAAGTATTTGCAGCTTGAACCTGCACTGCAAACTAAGATCAACTTTGTATAAGAAGAGAGGATAATGAAGATGAAGAGACCTAGTGAAGGCAAACAATCAAGTTAGCACACTTGATGCTTGCTGAGTGACCATTGTTAAGAGCAGTTTCCAATTATCGTAAATTGATTGGCATTGACTAGCTATGTCAATTTGTATGGCCACACTCAACCTTGTATGAGAAACACTAATAGAGTGTATGCTCTATTGAAACGAATAAGTTTCCATTTCGCTTAATAACGTAAAAACATCAGCATTCATGGTGTGTAGACATGAGCATATACACAAATATATACACTCATATATGTGTATATGAGTCTCTCTGTGTGTCTATGTGCGATGCCAGAAACTGACACCTTATTTCAATTATCTTGCTCTTGTTGCTCTCAGCAATTGTGAGTAGATTGAAAAAGTTTGCTGAATTGAAATTACTAATGGGTGTGGTGGTTGGTTCTTAAAATATTAGTAGATGGGTTTATCCTACTAAGGTTTTATAATTGGAAAATTAATATATATATATATATATATATATATAGTATATATAATTATAATTTAAATTTTAAGTTACGTTACGTTGTTTGGTTTGGTCGTTTAGTTAGTTAATTAGTTACGTTCGGTTTTTAGGGTTTTTGGGTTAAGTTTAACGTTACGTTAGTATAACTAAGAAGTACTATATCTACTAATTAGTACTGTTTTGTAAGAATGTGAAGATGGGTAAAAGGGTTTTACTAGAGAGTGCTGCAAAGAAGGCAGAAGGTGCTTTCAGAAAGAGAGAACAAGAAAGAGAAAAGAGTAAGCAAGAACAGTTGAAATTAGAAGCTGAAGAGGCTTCTAAATGGGAAGAAGGTTCTAAAAAGGTAAATAATAAGAAATTGTTAGAAGAACAGAAGAAACAGGAAAAGCTAAGGGCTAAGAGTGAAAGAGAAGCCTTACTGGCAGAAGAAGAAGCTGCTTTAGGAAAAGGTGGTAAAGGTAAATTTAAAAGAAAGTAAGAACATTAATGGTTCTCAATTACCATCATTATTCATTTGATTATTATGCGTCTCTCTCTCTCTTCTCGTCTCCTTATATATTTTTTGATGTGCATACAAGAATGATATTAGGGTAGATGTTAATAATCATCTCTCATCTCACAAGAACTTTCCATTCAATGGGTTTTACACACGGAAAGTACGTATTTGTAATTATATGTAGATGTATGTTATGGATGTTTGAAGAAATTAAAAAAATATTCCTTATAATCATATACACTTGACATCCTATTAAAACAATAATAAAATAATCATTAGTCAACTTAATAAACAATCTTTTTATTAATAAACTTTCTTTCTTCTATATATGCGTTCTCTTTAACACATTTTTTAACAGCATTCAAATAAATTTAATATAAAATGTCATTACGGTAAAAACTGAATAATAGATAGTTGTCTTTTAAATATACACATAAGGAGATTAGATTCAGGGAATATAACGAGACTGCATTCATTATTTTATGGAAGACCAAAATAAATATATAAGAAAACTGATTAATTATGTTTGCCTCGATCTTGGAGATGGTTCAACGAACAAGGGGAAAACATTGTTGTTGCTTGGCATACGAAGATTAGCAAAAATATCAGCTTTAACAACTGTGCTGTTGTTAGTGAAACTTCGTAAACAGAAGATATCTAGTTCATTATTAAAAGAGGCTTTTGAAACTCATAAGGTTTTCTCACTACTTTCATTGCTCTATCCTGTTTTAACTTCAATAACTAAGAAAGATAAATCCCGAGGTTTACAACTAATTCCTTTCGAGACAACTGTGCTTGTATCATTATTAAATTGTAGAAGCAATATTTCGACTTGGTTGCTGTCATATGTTTCTACAGAGTCGATATACGATCTAATCAATAATCTAGCCGTCATTAAGAAGTGGTCAAAGTTAGATCCCAACATCGTATTAAGTCTCAAACAAATTATACTAAGTTTAATAATACCATGCATTGCAAAACAACACCAGGCAGATTCCACAATATATAAATTATTGTTCAACAAGAGAAGCTACATCAGAGATTTTATCATCTTTGATTCCGTTTGGAATTTTCTGTCACTGTACAATATAATTAAACAGAGAGTACAAGCTTACAGACATAGAAAGCAATTTGATAATACAGATACAACAAAAGGATATGCCCACAATAAAAATTTGCATAAGAGAAGTAAATCTTCTTTCTCTTTGAATTGGAAACCTTTGTTGGACAAATTGATTGAAAATCAAGACATATATGATATAACAAATAAAGAAACAATCATTAATAAGATCCTTAACTCATTTTTCGTCAAAAATATACTTCCAACTTTAAAATGGACAATTTGGAGACAAAGTGTCTATAAGATATTTGCATCTAGAGACAAAAAAAACAAAGTTTCTAATATCCATTCATCAGTTCTAATCTTCTTCAGTTTCATGATCCTGAATGGTAGTAATAATGATCACCACATGGACATGAACATAAGAACTGGAGTAATAAAATATATGTTGAGATCTCTTTTAACTGTCAGGTTACAGAAAACAGATCTCTTAAACAGACGTATGTATAACAAAATCGCCACATTTTTAATTGCGCAACTAGCTATTTATAATTACAAACATTAAAACAAAACAATGCATTTTATTCTTTATTAATTTATTTTTTGTGCCTATATTTACTTCAAGTTACGATCGATTAGATAATTATTGGCATATCCAAAGATGTATAACAAGTACATAAAAACAAAAAAAGAAAGTTCGTTACTCCATATGTAAAAGAGTATATTAGTTAACACCTGGAATATTTGTTTTACCCTTCATTTTTTGTAAAATTTCCTTAAATCTAGATCTGTCTCTACCGTTAATTTGATCAGCATCATCCAGATTGATTAATTGCAATACTCTATCCCAAAAAGTATTATCTTGATCTAAAAATTCTTGGTTACTCTTTAAGAATTGATCATTTTCGGCTCTAACATCTTTTAAATTAGTTTCTTTCTTCTTATTATAAGTTTCATAGAAATCATCAATATACTTTACTGCATCTTCTTCTAATTCCACTTTCTCTTGTTGATCTTTTCTGTCTTTGTCGGTAATTTCCAAATCTCTCCTCTCTTTCCATTGTCTTATAGCTTCACCGGCTTCCTGGTATGTATACTCACCACTCTCCAATTCAGCATCATTACCACTCATTTGCTCACCAGCTGTAGAAGCTTCACCATTCACTTGTGACGGTTGAACATCTTCAATATCAGGGAACTGTTCTTCAAACTCCTTAACAACATCTGCTTGTTCCAGAGGAACGTCCTGATGAATTTCGTCAGACATCTTATAATAGAACGCGGATGTAGGCAAAACTATCAATTAATCTCTAAATTTGTTTTCAATAGAAAGTAAAACTAAACAAACCAAAGACAATCGGTCTTCCTATGTTATCCTTTAATCATGATTTAACAAGACTGTGTTCTGTTATATCTTGATTTCTTAATATCTTGTTGTTAAAGATTAAAGTTTCCCCTTTCATTCAAAAAATTTGGTTACTTCATACAGTCGTTGATAATGATATATAAACAAAAGGCATCTATATGATTATAAGCCTATACACATGCACATGTACGCATACACATAAGTTATAAGATGAAGTATATATGTTAATCGTTGATTCTATAACGGTGTGTATTACTATTTGTTACTCTATAAATCATGCCCAGTTCCAAATTATACGTCCAATACATGCACTAACCGTCTCATCCCTTTAAATATTATTATTTTCTCTCTCTCATTGGATTAAGATGGATAGTGAATTCCCTATTTCTATTATTTCATTAGTTTGTAAATCTAATAGTTTCAACCCATTTAGATATTGCACGAACTGTTCAGATATACCAATAAATTTTAAATTCACAAAATAGGTCTCATTAGGTTGTATTATTGGGACTTTGAAATCGTTGGATAGTAAAATTACATTATTCTTTACATTCTTTGTTGGATTATTATAATAAACTACTGCGTTTAATGGAAATTGTGAGTTGTTTATTATTTGCAATATAACTTTAAACTCTTCACCTTTTTTCTTTATTATTTTATTCTCTAGAAATTTAAATGAAATATTGTTTAATTTGTTAATTGAATTGTAATTTATAAATCTTCCACTTGCTAATCTTGGTGTCTGTATATTCATTTGTGAAGAAGAGTTAGACAGACCATTTAAATTCATCGATGAGTTGGAATGAATGTTTGAAGTCGCAGTCGCTGAGGCGCTATAAGCATTTGGTTTAAGTGAAATGTCACTACCCCATGTGGTGCGAATATCAAATATTTTCAATTTATTATTAATTTTTAAATTATAATCAATATTCACTTTTACTTTAATGTTTTTTTTACCAGTGGAATTTACAAAAAGTTCTGGTAATTTGTATATTATACTATAACTATCGTTATTCAATACACTTATAGGCAGTGTTATCGTATCTGAATCATCTATCGGCTTTATCACTAAATCTTCATCAAAGTTATCATCATCTGAAATACTCAATCTAATAGTATTAAACACTAGTCCATATTCTTCTGTTCTATCAAAATATTTCTCAATTAATAGTTTCAATTGTTGGGATACTTGCAAATCTAAGGATGTGAGAATGAAATTGTTCATATAACTTGTCATTACACCATTATTTATAATTCTATCTTTATTATTCTCATAGATGGTAATATTTCTTAATCTCATATTCAACGGTGAATAAATTGGGTAATCCACTGAGAATTCTTTGCCCTTAGTGAAGACATTACATTCTTTCGTAGTAGCTTGCGCAGCGCTTAACTCATCCAATAAGTTCACTTCTTGAAATGATTGTAAATATTGAGGCATCTCGTTTTCATCATTAGAAGGTTGTTTCTTGGGTTCACTTGAATAAGAAAATTTGAAAATTATTTTATTATTATGGCCATTATTCATGACAATTGATGATTTGAACAAATAGGTCTTGAAGAAATTGTTATTCAGTTTGTATAATCCTTGGTTGTTTACTCCATCAAGTTTAAGGAAACATTCGTCAAAATCCAAAGATATTAATTTATTATCATTGATATGTACGACAAAGCCTTTAACTCTAACATTCTCGTTTTTGACCCTCAAATAAAAATCCAAATACTCATCAAAAACAATAAATTTCCTTTCATTATGAGATGCAACTATTTCATCAAAAGATCTTAAATCTGGACCAACTGTAGAATCCCCACTGATTGGTAAAAAGACCTCCATTTTAAACCGAATATGTATTTATTATGAGTGTTGTTAGTGTTCAGGCGAAGAGTGATTGCGAGGGCACCAAATGTGAGAACTTGAAGACTGCAATTGTACCTTTAACTCAACAGTACATCAAATGTGATGTCTCTTGAAGAGAAAACAAGCCCAGTACAAACAAACAAAATAGGAATCACTGTAAAATATACATTTCACTTTAAGATCTTTCAATTTTTTGAATATTTCTGATGTCCGAAGAGATGTTTAGGCGGTAAATGGCTAAGAGTCAATAGATTAAGTATGGATAAAAGGTTGAGTAAAAGCATCAAGAAGACAAATTGGATGTCTCTCCTTGACGGAGTTGTAATTATACGATATATGACGAGGCTGAAATAAGGTGTTTACGTGTCTTACATATAATTCTACTGCAATTAGGTTCTCTAAAGAATGATTCCATAAGTTGTTGTGGTTTTTTTTCCGTGAAACCAAGTTTACTTCATCGCATCAAATTTCAGAGCTTGTATACACATATACAGCGCAATTGCAAGTACATTGCGATTCAAATATGAACGAATTCAGAACACTCAAAATCTCGTTTAAACTGTTCCTCATCGCACCACCATCGGCTGAAACCCAAAGTTCACAGTTCGAAATAACCAGAACAATTTTACAAATTTATCTAATCGCAAACCAAACCAAAATATAAGATCGATTATTACCCATCGATGCCTTCAACATCATTGCCAAGTGCAGTTACAAAGGTTTGTTCCATCAATTGCCAGGCAGACGAGACGGACCAGCTAAACAGATTGTTGGGTGATGTGGCAGACATTGTAAAAGGTTTTCACAATATCCAACCTTTTAAACGTACTGCGATATTTTCTTTCGGACTTTTGTGGAATAGATGTCGTTTAAAGGGCCAAGGTATGAAACTAAAGTACAACTGCGTGAATTAATTAGTCAAAGTTACTTAATAACAGAAATTCAATAGTAATCAATTGGGTTTGGATAATGAGTAAATATATATATATATATATGTGCGTGTGTGTGGACATGAAGATAAATAAAAGTGAATCTGATCTTTTGTTTTGACGACAATGCAATTACATTGTTAATAATTCCTTCTAATTTCTAACCCATTGAAAATTGAAAGTTCAAAGTGTCGCAAAGTTCTTTGAACTGACTTGGTTTGAGAAGGTATAATTATAAAAGAAGGTCTCGGTAAAGTGAATTAGACACAGGATAAGATATTATACACGTATTAAAGGGAAATAATGGGTTTTCTTAAGATTTTGAAAAAGCCAATGGGCTCGAATGATGTAAATATTAAAGCTACAAAAACTACTGAGTCAACTGCTTTTTATGGTAACGATGTTATTGCTTTTGATACGTTAAAGAGCGTTCAACCTTTTGTTAAACTTTTCAGAAATTTACAAAATGTAATTTATTTTGATGACATCTGCACGCTGGACGGAAGTGAATGTCATCTCATAATAAAAGGTAACTCTGTTGTGATTAATGGTGAAGTTGTTATCAATTCACTAGTGGACTTGAACGTCTTCTTGAATTTAGATTCAAATTCAGTTACTTTCGAAGATATGGCCGTGACATACACTAATTGTCAGAAATTGTACAATACTGTCTTAGTTTCAAATTTCGAATCAATTTCTGCTCAAAAATACTTAACTGGTATATTAATCTCAAAATTTGGACTCCAATTGAATGATATTCATATATTATTGAATTCTAAAAATAAATTTAATTATAAAGATTGGTGCTATATCAAGTTAAACGGTTCTAATGAATATATAAAATGCTGGTGTCATATAGATAGAGATAGTAACGATGAAAGAAACGGCATAAAAATTAAATTTTACCAAGAAGACAAGAAATCTCTAAAGAAAAATAATTTAATTGGTTTTGTTGATAATTTGAACGTCACAGACTTATTTTTAAATGTATCTGAAAGTAATTTGGAAGATGACAATGCAACTAAGTACATAGAAAGTATTGATTCGGTGAAGATATTAGGTACATTTAAAATTGTGAATTCAGGGTCTGAAAGCATTTCGAGGAGTTCAACTTCTTCATCTTTAAATTCAGATAATGTTGGTAATGAAAATCCAGCTGAAAAACTGCATAAGAGAAACATATCGATGGTAAGCGCGATTACACAAACTTCAAAGAATTCTTTTGCTTCAAAGAATTCTCTTTCAAATTTATCAATTTCTTCATCAATTCAAACCGAAAAGATTAACAAGAAAAAGATTGACTTAAATTTAATAAACTATAAAGATGGTTTAATAATTAAACCAATACCGCACGATGGTATCTCTCATATGGATTCTCTGTTGAGAATGTTAATACCTATGATTGACTGTTTGAAAAAATATGGTAGACCAGATAAGTTTAAAATAGATAAAAGTGATAGGGAGTCGATAATGTTCGCATTACCTAGTCCAAATTCAACAAGAATAGTTGATGCTGTACTACAAGAAAAATTTTTTAATGACTTCACATTAATAGATGACAACCAGAATAATTCCACCGCTCAAATTTCTATGAATTCAGTCTCAGATTTATTAGTAGATAATATATAATTACTTCGTTCATTGATACATAAATATAATATATTTATATTATTTTTATGTTATATTTTTATGTTAATGCTATGCAATTCGTTCTCTAATTCAAATATTTCATTTCTAAATCTGTTATTATTAATTGAATTAGAGATTAAAAATTCTTCTATATCCTTCTGAATTTCAATCAGTTTACGTTCGATTTCAAAATTTGAATACACTTTATTATAGTTAATTAAAACTTCAAATAGCGGTAACCAAATATTATCTTTCTGCCAATATCTCTTAAAATTTTTGTTCAGTTTCCCATGATTATTGGTATTCAATGAAATAGGTTCCCCGAATAACATATAATGAATCATATTAGCTAATCCAAAATAATCAATTTCATAACTCCATTCTTTCTTCTGTTGGACTTCTAAGCAATCTTGATCATCAAAATTCCAATCAGCAATAAACTTTGTACCTTCTGGAAGTATTTGCATATCAAACGATCTTCCAAAATCGATTAAATACAATCCTTTGAAATTCCAACCATGGGATCCATCAGCTTTGTAACCCATAGAAATTTCAGATTTTTCAAATCGAATCATACAATTATCAGGCTTTATATCGCCATGTATTATATCAATTGAATGTAATTTGGTTATTACCTTGATCAGCTCAACAGTGAAAAACATACACAGAATTTCGTTAATGCCAATATCCTTAGATTGATTAACTTTATTTTTGTAGTGATTAATCAAATCAAGTAAAGTACCTTGATCGGCATATTTTAAGACAAGATAACTTTCATCAGTAAAGCAGTGCAATGAGTTAACTTGAATAATAGATCTTAATATAGAATCACCCTTTAATCTTTTTTCAATTTGTTTTAAAATGTAATATTCCCATTTACTTGCAGGTTTCTCAACTTTTAAAGCATTTAAACGGCCTGTACTTGATTCAGCTAAATAAACTGTAGCATATCCACCTTCCCCTAATTTACCTCTGATACAATAAAGATCACCAGTCTTCTTGAAATCAACAATTGGATTTTTGTTTTCAGAAATGCTTAATCTATGGATGTTTTTTAAAAAGGCACTCATTTTCAATGGTTGCTTATAATCATAGAAAGTTTGATATGACTTTAAAGGTAAAGTAAGTTTAGACAACAATTGAGTTCTTAATTCAATGCTCAAAGGATTAATAATTAAATTTTTGTTTCTATAGTGGTTAGGTTGTGTTAAAAAAGGTGAGCTTTGGGAAGTAGAATAGAAACTTTCTTTATTTTCTTTAATCGGGGTCATCATATTATTGGTATTAGAGGTTCTGTATTCCTGTCTTGTTTCGATCTTTTGTTCTGGTAATTTCATTTGTTGCTGTAAAGTTTCTGTATCTTCTTCAACTGATTTCTGAGAATTTAAGTTATTTTTTGCCACATTTTTCACTTCAGTCAAATCATCTAGATTTTGTTTAGTAAACTCTTGGGTATTTTCATATAATGCAAATTTATTCTCAGTATGTTCGTCATTGTCTCCCAAGCTATTTGGTCCCTCATAATTTTGATTAAACATGGAATAAACTTCATTAATGGCATTCTTTGAAAAGAAGGTTATAGTTGGAGAGTTATTGAGTTTATTAGCTGTCATAATTCCTAAAGTATTTTCTTTTTTTGGAGTAATTCTATTGCCAGTATCATTCAATGGCAATATTGATGTTTTTGTAAAATTTACATTTTCAACTTGTTCTTGAGAGTTTGGAGCAGATGTTATAGCAGAGTTGCTATTTGAGCTTTGCAGATTGCCAATCTGGTTAATAATAGAAGGTATTTCTGGTGAATTGTCAATGTCTTTTTCAGTAAATGGCTGTTCAATATTTGTTTTTATTTTTTTATTTTGTGGTGAGTCTTTCATGATTAAATGTTTTTGTGGCCGTATTTCAAAAACATTCCTTGAAATAGCCATCAATTCTTCAAAACAGTATTCTTCATTATCACCAGGATATATTAAGTTGAAATTAACATCAATTTTTTCAGTCTTCTTTCCAGGTATTTCAATTATTTTATATACAGGATCAGTTCTTCCAATTTTATCTTGAAATATTGAGATTTTTCCGACGTGCTTATGATTAGAGTTGATAATCGGAGCATCTTCTATACTATCAATACTTTGTTTAAGTTTTCCAGCATTAATTCCAGACTCCAACATTGTACTTTGTAATCTATTCTCCTTCTCTCGAACATTTTTGGGATTCAACATATCCCATCCATCATTTTTATCTATTAATATATTATTAGAATCATTTGCGTCATCTTGAAATATTTGTATTTTATTGTTTTGTAATTTTTCAACATTATTGCTTTCTTGGAATGTTTCTATAAATTCATCTCTTTCTTTTCCTAACACCATTTTTGGAGGTTCGAAATTTTTAAGCAAATCTGGTAATTCCATATGTTTACAATTAAGTTTATCAAAAGTTAAGTCAATATTCAGTTCTCGTACTCTTTCACTAAATTCATCATATTTTTTTTGTAATCTTTTTAATGGTCTTGCATTTTCTTCCAAACCATTTTCTAAGATGAACATGGCTTCTTTAAATCTTTTCATATTCATTAATATATTCACGAATTCTTCATAAAATAAGGTTAACTTTACCCCAATCCTTTTACGATACATATAAACAAATATATCTTTCATATCAACCAACGATCCTCTAGCAAACAGATCGATGTACCAAAGCCAAATTTTTAAATATCTTGGGTCATTTTTATAAATATCTACATCTTTTAGATACATCAAACACCTTTCCATTAAATCTAACATCCCACTCTGCTTGGATGTTCCACCTTGAGGGAATGCATCATTTATCCATTGGATGTATTCCAAGTAAAGTTCCAAAGGATCATCCATTTCTTCAAGCTCTTCCATCAATCGTTTTTCAAAAATTATTTTTGTTGAGTTTAACTGAGACATATCCTGTCGTAACATTTGCGACAAATGCAAAGCAGATCTACCTTGCTTCAAAGGTAGGATATTCTCTTTCTCAGATTCAATATCGTTAAAAGTAGTCGAATATTCAGTCATTCATGCACAATAAGAGAAAGATACCTGTGACGGGCACGAAGCATACAGGATGATAATCTTCGTAACCTTCTAAACACAACGTGATGCTAAAGATATTTAAATACGTGTAGATCTGTTATTTAGCATGCTTTGGAATCCATATATACAAATAGAGATTATTTCTAATTAAATACAAAATTTCATTTTTAAGATTCAAATTCTGACGATTTAATTGTTTTGATTATAAAAATCTATAGTTGAGTTTGTTGCGCACGGACACCAAAAAAAGGTAATAAAATATGTAATGGTGTTAAGCTCATCGTAAAGAACAATGTATAATTTTTACAAATGTAGTTCAATTGGGATTAGAAGATCTATGTTTGTATAACTTTTAATTTAATGTGATTCTGTCAGGAATATGAGAACTTATAGATAAGATTCTTAATTGTCACCAATATAATATTTGTAGACAAATTTTAAATGGTAGTAATAACTGAAGTTCTAGAACTCTGAGCATAATATTAATTAAGAATGAAACAACTCATATATAAATAGAGGGGTTTCTGTATAAGAATTTATATTATTTGTTATGCATTGTATATGAGTATGTGATATTTGAAGAAGAATTCACCAGATTACAAAATAGCCGTTGCGGTAACATGAAGACTACCGAATTAAGCTTATACACAACGACAGTCGATGTCGATGGCGTTCGATCACTTACCCTTGTATCTCTTGATCTCTAAATATTCTGCAATTTAAATTGAAGAGTTATAGAAGGCGTGATATAGGTTTTTGGTTCTAATATTTAATGTTATTTACATGTATAAGGAATAATTACGGGATCGGACATTGTCTGTAATCAAAGATACTCTCAATAGAAATGAAATATGACATATCTGTATCGCTTGTGTTCGAAGGAGTTATGATACATCATTTGATGAACTCGCTCTGGTTTTTGTTTTATGTATTTACTCCATTTTAATCATAACCCATTATAGGATAGCTGATTAAGAACGATGTTCCAAAGATTGTACCAAATTCAAAGAAGGTCACTCTGAGGCGTTAAAAAATAAAAGTTTTATTCCTCAAATCAATTTAAGCACTACGATAGGAAGCAAATTATGTCTTGTAATATGTATGTGTTCGAAGAACGAAGTTTAAATGGAAAGCTGTTTGAATCTTTGCAATTTACAGAATTACCAAAAAAAAAGTAAATGAAACGGACAGGAATCGAACCTGCAACCTTTCGATTTCGATTGCAATTGTCTCCTTATAATCCAGAATTTAATTGGAGTCGAAAGCTCTACCATTGAGCCACCGCTTCATCTATTTTGTGAAATTTATTTCAATCTATGATGGTAAAAGAAGTAGATCATGATATAACATTACTAATTGTTATTCCTGTAAACCTGAAACAACAAAATGTGGAGAAACAAGCTTATGTTGGTTAGTACCAACGTCTATGTTAGTGTCGTTAGTCACTTTAGTTGCTTTCAAGAAGTCCATCTTCGTAATAGTTAAATAATCGATTGGTCTTTTATTAGTATATTCAAACGATTATATATAGAGTTACATGTCCTCTTAATATATGAGTTATCTCACAATTGAATGAACACATTACGTGTTCAGTCATTCTCCTAAGATCTTTAGTGATGTATTTTACATTTGTGTTTATCACGTAGCTATTTACATTGTAGTGAGAAATTTTCACCTACCACTTGGAAGATTGTTCTAGACCTTCTTTCCATTAGTAAGTGATCTATTAGTTCTGGACTCAAAGTGTCATAAACTCTTAGTTCTGTCACATACATTACAATAATTCTGACACTATTTTATTATATATTATATACTTTATAATAAAAAGAATCAAGCTTTGTTGAATATAACAAGAATAATTAAAGTTGCGAATCAGCGCTTCCCATCCGTTCTAATATAATAGTCTGTATCATATCTGTCTATCTATTGTATTACATTCCTGTCATAAATTCGTTAATATTAGTACCCATCATTAAAATAGAAATTCAGTGACTCAGCAATCAATGTGATCTCATTTTCTTCAATAGCATTGTTATTTAAGTCCGACGTACTTTAGTAATAGTAGTCGATCAATATTTTATAATGTGATCTATACAAAGACATATAACGTCTGTAAATAATCAAGTAAATAATTGCTTTTCTTATTTACTTGTTGCTTTTATTTAAGCTCATTTGTTGCACTAGAAGATACTAACTAGATCTCGTAAAAATCTTAATTCCGTGAAGTATTTGTTTATCAAAATATTATTATGCACTTGTTTTATCTTAATAATAATACTGTGCTATTGACCAAATCCATCTCACTATTTATTTAAGTTGGAAAAGTCCATATGAGTACCCACTCTATATATAATAGTACTAGCAATTTCGTCAAATTCTAACAAAAACACTCAATTTCAAACCCTTTCGTTCAGATATAAGGAAGATATGTTCCCAGGTAAAATCTTATTTTATGTATTATAGTTAATATTTAAAATAAAAAACCAGTCAGTGTATTACTTAATCAATGGGCTTGAAAGATGATAATGATACAATGAAAAACCCCGCTCTGTGAGAATAATATCAAGCCTTGCTTCCCCAAACATTTACTCCTAACCATTTCCTGAATATATTAAATTCAGCTACATTTTTTAACAATGTTTCTGTGGTAATTTCAACCTTTTGCTCTGCGCAATATTCTCTTATTATGTTCTGATTTTGACACAGCTCATCGAATACAAACTGATTAAAAACTACCACTTGAGAAGACCATGATCGTACTATATCAGTAACAAATATATTCAAACGTAATTCAAGTTGTGTATCGTTCATTATTTCACTTTTAATTGGAATTTTTTGTAGGAATACGTTGGCGTTAATAAGACCAGTAAGTATGTTTGTCAGAATAAGTTGACATCTTACTTTTTTGTCATTTTCTTTCTCAAACAGAACATTGCAGTATCCCATTATGATTTCCACTTCACGCTGTATTGTTGTAATTAATTTCTTATCAAAAATCTTTCTGTAATCTGATAATCGTGAAGTATCTCTCACGATCCCTTGCTCATTTTGCTCTAACACATATTTTTCATCATATTTATTATTAAGTTCCAGTAGTCTTGCCTCTTTAACATCAAGTACAGCTTGAAACATTTTTCGTGAATTCTGCAACGATTTCTGAATTACTTTATCAACAATATATTTATCGGTGTTTTCAATGTGATAACAAAAATGCATTATATCCATTACCAGACACCCTACATTAATGAAATAATCTATACAGGTGGTGATATACTTTGAATCAGCTGGATTGTTTCCAGATGATAGACGGTTGGTAAAATCATTGATTTCACGATTCTTTTTGTCGAAATCAAGTAATTCAATGTTTACAATATCTTGAGGATCTAAATTTTTCGTTCCCATTTCAGAAGCTCTCATAGTTCCTATGATTATATATATATATATATATTTGAGCTGTAATAGTCATGTTTATGCATCATTCTCAAAAAGTCTCCAACCTTGAGACAAAAATTGCATACAATAGTAATTTGTTAATTGCTTAAGATGTAAATTCGCTTCAAAAATATTTCAACTCATCGCTTGATCTACGGTACGAATTCTACGCATAACAGACATCAATGATACCCTTCCTAATTAAATACTTAAAAGATTCTAGATCTGAAGAAAATTTTTATTTAATTCACACACATATATATATATATATTTTAATCAATTTATGCTTTAATTTAAATACTTGATGGTAGTTGCATATTCCAAGCTCGTAACGTATCCCATTACAGACAGACGCTCGCTAGAATTACTTATTAATAAATGTGACAAGATATCATTCAGCAACACAGTTGTTTCTGAGAAGTTGCTATGATCAACGCTTAAAATTAAGTGATACCAATTGACCGTTTTAATGAATATAGTCTACCAAGTTTACCTTTTATAATTGGAAGATATTTATATGGATGTACATAATACCATTATTCACCATACAATTTGTAAACCCGGACACTTCATAGCTTTTCGGCGTAAAAATTTTCAGTGAAGCCATCTCTAAAAATTGATAAACTTTTGATATCAAGAGCCACTAAATTATGTGTGATTGAAAATGTGATTATATTTTTATGAAGATAGCTTAAAAGACAATCATAGGTAATATCGATAGTACTTTATCTTCACACTGGCTATTAAAACCAATAATTTGGAAAAATTTTGCTATTAGCCTCATATCCATATTGATTAGATTACTTAAACGTCGAAGTTATATGGATAGCTGTTGAAAAATTATAAAACTGAAACTATAACAAAGAGAAAAAGAAGCAATGTCGAGATTTGAAATTTATTCACCAGAAGGGTTAAGATTGGATGGACGTAGATGGAATGAGGTGCGTAGATTTGAATGTTCAATAAACACACATGCTCATGCAGCTGATGGTTCCTCATACCTGGAACAAGGAAATAATAAGATTATTACTTTAGTGAAAGGCCCAAAGGAACCTTCCTTACGTTCTCAAGCCAATTCTTTGAAGGCTACAATGGATGTATCTGTTAATATAACCAGATTTTCTAAATTTGAAAGAAGTGCAATTAGTCATAAAAATGAAAGACGTGTTTTAGAAATTCAAACTGCTCTTCTGCGTACTTTTGAAAAAAACATCATGTTACATCTATACCCAAGAACTCAAATTAGCATACAGGTTCATATTTTGCAACAAGATGGCGGTATGTTCGCATCTTTAATCAATGGGATAACTTTAGCTCTAATTGATGCAGGTATCGCAATGTATGATTATGTGAGTGGAATATCAATTGGTCTATTTGATACAACCCCTTTATTAGATGTAAATACTTTAGAAGAAAATGCAATGAGTACAGTTACATTGGGTGTTATTGGTAAATCTGAAAAACTATCACTATTATCTGTAGAGGATAAAATACCACTAGATCGATTAGAAAGTGTTTTAGCAATTGGTATTGCTGGTGCGCATAGATTAAGAGATCTTATGGATGAAGAACTAAGAAAACATGCACATAAGAGAGTGATAAAAGCTTCAACCAAATAATTATAAACTATACTTGCATTTTAGCTTATTTTACTTAACTGAAATTAAAAGATTGCATTACCAATATACTACTGTAACGACAAAATACTCGTTTAATGATTTCCTAGTATATGAACAATATATATATATATATATATATATATAATCACATAATACAAATAAATAAAAATTGTCTATTATTAAAATTCATACTTCTGTCACTCTCATAATCGGATTGTTTTGTTATGTAAAATTAATTATTACTCGATGATGAATCAGTTGAAGAAGTTGACGTACTATATAAGTAATTGTCACTAACTTCGTTTTGATCGTCATCCCCGGATACATTATCATCTGCATTTATATTTCTTTCTATGAATCGCTTTTCACTCTTGGGCTGTTTCCTTCCTGTGTATTGATTAGCAAAATCAATTGCTGGAGAAGTCTCACCCTCCTCTATCAATCTTTTTCTTTCTGTAAGAGTTTTATTTAGAAACTTTTTGGGGTCATCATTATTTTCTTTATCAGAATCATTATCAGTTAATTTTTCATATAATTTTTTTCCTAATGCTTTTTTTAATAGCATTTCTCGAACCTCGAAATATAAATCTTTGGGGGCATTATTTAATTGCAATTGATTCTTTTTGAAATACGATCTGAAATCATTTATATGTTTCTTAAATTCTAATTCATTTTGTTTCATCCATGATATATTCAACTCTTCTCTTGTAGCTCCTCTAGTAAAATTTCTCATTAAATATTTATCATAATCTCGAATAATATTTGTTATAATATCACTAGTTGAGACATCTTCAGTTCTTTGTGTTACCAAAAATTTACCAATTTCTTTTACAGGTTTATAAATATCATCACTATCTGTACCAACATACGGAATATCATCATGAGCCACATAGTCAATATTATACTCATCTAAAAAGTCTAAGGTAACACACCATGGTGCATCAGCGATAACTTCGTCGACCCATTTACAATGTCTCAGTGTCTCGCATCTTTGTTTATCTGTAAGAACGGTTAAACCTTTTAACTTATGCGTTACTTCATCACTTGGAACACCACATATTAACGTGACATTCAGAAAGGATTTTTTACATTGCTCCAATTGCTTCATATGACCTAGATGGAATAAGTCAAAAACACCATCCGCATATATACGAATTGGTCTATCTTTTCGTGGTATATTAAATGGATATCCAGCAGGCCTAAATCTACGAAGTTCTTCAGGTAATTTTGCATTCAATTCTTTTTCTCTCTCTATATAATCCTTTTCTTCTTTACTTACCTTCTTATCCTCACTAAAGTGCTGACGCTTTTGTGTTTTATCAGAGTCTTCATCCCATGACATGCAATTTGACGGAGCCCTATCATTATTACCATTATTATCTCTAAAGTTGGATACTGCCACGTTATTTATATGGGCAGACTTCGGATCTTCCAATTCATTCAGTTTTCTCTTCTTCCCTAAACTGAATATATTAGATAATGAAGAATTTGATATCTTCTTCTTCAATATTGATCTTCTCTTGCCATTAGCCATATCTTCCTATTTTACAATGTGTGATATTGTTAGCTTTTAGTCTTGTTTTTTTATTATTTGAATAACTTTTTCTTTTTATGCAACAATATTCCATTAATCGACAGTAGGCCTTCGAAGGCAGTATGTTGATATGGATGATGATAGAGTAGGAAAGGGTATATGCATATACACACATTATACCTTTATAAATGAGTATTATTACCGTTATAAAAAACATTTTAGTGAATCAATTTAAGTAACTCTTAACTGTCCCTCAAATGAATCAATCTCTTTTGTTACTTAGCAATAGTTGCCCTTAAAATTGCCAAGCGTCATCATAAACGATAAGATATTCGAACTAATAATTGAATACTCATAAAGAGATAACTAACGCTATTAAAAGTAAAGTCTTTTTAAAAGTTAATAACGACTGTGACAGTATTAAACTGATTACTTTAAATTTCTTGGCTATGGTTAACCTTAATGAAACAGTTTGCCTATACCTTGAGATAATGCAGGAAATATTATTGGCTTAAGAATGGTCGGTTTAATATATCTTGTATTAATTCTGATACACTGTTTATTAGAAACATGATTTAATCATATATATTGAAGGATTTGAAAGAATAGAATTTTTTAAAAAATACGAAGTATGAATATATTTAAGTGAACTTTGTTTGTAAATACACGTTAGGAAGATAATCATTTTGATAATATTTAAATCAGCTTATCAGCCCTTATTTTTGTTATCAATTCAGCTACTGAATCAACTTGAATACCTGCATCTCTTGGTTTGGGTTCCTCCAATTTTATGACTTTCAATTGAGATCCAGTATCAACATCTTTAAATAATTCGTGATCTAAGCCAAGTTTCTCTATTGGTAGTTTTTTTGCCTTCATTAATTTTGAAAGACTTACATATCTTGGAGTGTTTAATCTCAAATCTGTAGTGATAACCATTGGTAAAGAAGAAACTAAATATTCTTCACCACCGTCGATTTCTCTAGTAACTTTGATCTTATCACCTTCTAGTAGTTCAACTTTTGCTGCATTAGTAGCTTGTGGCCAATTCAAAAGACCTGCTAATATTTGGCCTGTATTGCTGCTATCATCGTCAATTGCTTGCTTACCTAGGATAATTAAATTTGAGTTACTTTTTTCGACCATTTTTTTTAATAACTTTGCAATCGCGAGAGGTTCTAGTGAAGCATCTCCAGAATCAATTAATGTTGAGCTATCGACACCTTTAGCTAAACAATTTCTAATGATATCCTGAGCTTTGTTTTGGCCAATGCTTACACAATGCACATTTTCGACTTTGTCATTATGGGACTCCTTAATTCTTAAGGCTTCCTCAACGGCTATATCATCGAAAGGGTTGATACTGAATTTGATACCTTTTGTGTTGATAGTACCATCTACTAACCTTGGTCTGATCTGATAATCAATGGCTCTCTTAACTGGGACCAAAATACGCAAGTACGATTTTGAAGACATACTATATTAATTGGTTTCACTATGCTGACAGAATTACAGTCAAAAATACATGTCAGTTCGAAAGATTATCCGTACAGTAAGAACAGTATACACTTTCAAGACAATTAAAATATTACCATTTTATAATTTTAAATTTCAGTATATCCATTTTGGATTTCTATTATTCCCAGCGTTAATTTTCCAATATTGAAAAAGTTCTGCGAGGCATGCATACATTCATATAACAAAAGACAGAAAGATGATGGCACTTATTATGGTAATGGGAACCGTATTGCCTCATCTGCCTTTTCAAAACAAGGACACATTTTCATATAGTTAAACGGTGTTTATATAGCTCTAATCATTTTAAACTCAAGGACAATATTTCTACTATACATGTATATTTTTTTCTAACAATAAACACTCAAGTTATAAACACACCACTGCAAGTGAAAGAATTATCCCCTAGTGATCAAGCTTGAGATGTTTAACGGTCAGACCTCTATGAAGTAAACGAAAATCAAACAGTGAACAATTTTGTGCTTTCATCTAAGAGTTATTGTACTCAGTAATAGTGGCAACGTATTCACGGGACATGAACACAACGCATGCAATATTAACAATCCGAACTTTTAACAACTTTTCGCATATTTATCCAATTCAATTCAATAGCATAAAACGAAGCAAAGGGTAAACCATAAAGCACTATCTGAACGATCTGGATCTATATCTCTTACCAAGTGATGATGGGACAAAGGAATTGCATATTAACAAACATCACCTTCACCCGGACGCCAGTTCACGGTAACAATCTTGAACAATTTAGTGCAACCTAATAATTTCGTAGCCTCTCTCTGTCTCGCTCTGGCCCCACCGAGAACAACAAGCTGAATCGAACATGTAATGCATGCGTGATTCCACTATATCTCGGACAACGGTCAATATAAAAATTTGGATGTTGGAGTCTGGCAGGAGCCTGGTAGAAGCCTCATACGGGCTAGACAGGAGCCACGTAGGAGCCAGTTGGGAGCTAAAAAACCGAACACGGCGCAAGATAAGTGAGAAATAAGTAAGGTGTGAACACCAGAGAGAGTAGGTGTGCTCGACACTGTTCCGGACATTATCGCGGACAACAGACACTACAACTGTACTCACCGGGCCAAAGAAGACCGCCAATTACAACGCATGAGAAAAACATGAAAATTTTTTTTATCCATTTATTTACGTTTAGTTACTGCAAAACAAGCCGTTACAATCATGTCGACATCAACTGTCTTGGAAACACAGACTTTATTTAATAAACATATAATTTTCTTTAATTGTGCAATTGGCAGCACTCACTTCGTACGAGCAGCCGATCACGAGCTGCAGCACAGAAACAGACACAACACCCACGCGGAAAAGGGTGGCCCGATCAAGCCACAATCCAGGGTCGCAGCAGGGAATAGGAAGGTCTTCCCTAGCAGTCGTTCTATGTGGCATGTGCGCCCATTCGTTTGTTTTTTCAATTGCTTCTCCGGCGAAGCGAATCCCATTCGGAATCTCGGAACAGTGGCGCGCTACTTAGTCACCAACCGCGCGAACGGCCTCGGGAATACGAACGTGTTCCTTAGGCCGTTCGCCACTTCAATTTTTTCTTCCATTTGGCTTTCACCCCTTCACGCCATACTCGTACACAGAACCTATATTGCAGCTGCGATGTTGGCAAGGAAAAGGGAAGGCCGAGAACTGGCAGTACCACAAGAACATCCAGTAAGACACGATATATATACTTATGTGTATGTATCCGTCACGGTTTTCACATCGCCCACGGCACTCCGACTCGGCGGCAAACACAACACTAGACGAGCCGCTATCGACATGGCGTCCAGCTCGCAGCAGGCTCAAGTGCAGGGACGCCCAAAAAGGAAACTTCCCATGTTTGACCGGGCCACCGAGATGGCACAGTCGCCGTTTTCACACCACACCGCTCTTAACGCAGCGTTGCACGTTCATTTACGAGATACAGAGCGCAGGGGATACCGTGTCAGGCCCAACTAAAAAGGTTATCTAGCATGTTAGAGAACGAGATTATCCGGAACTGTTCACAAAAACGAAAACAGTTATGCTAAAAAAGCACCTTGGAGGTCTCGCAGCTTGTTGGTGCTGCCATGCTGCGTTGTTCTCTGTCCCGATCTCGTTTTCCAATCCACATCGTCGTATTTTTCCTGACAAATTGGGAACGTAGCAATCAAAAAGAAAATTTTTTCCTTTTCTTTTTTCTTTTTTCGTAAAAGAAGTGTTATATAGAGTCTATCCGTCAATTAATCAATTTCACACGTACATATATGTATACATATATAAAGAAAGAAATATACCTTTTCCTTAGTTTTTTAATTTCCTTGTTTTAACTCACCACGAGCAAACTATTTTGTTATCGATAGTCTATACACTTTGATATATACACTATTTGATTTCATTTAATTGAATAAGTATTCGGATTTGTTTTTCTTTATTTTTTAGTGTTAAAAAAAATATAAAAACCAACGTTCACTTTACAGCTCACACATCCACGAAAAGAACTATCTGGTTTAATCTATTAGTAAATCGAATAACATAAAGATTGAAGTTACTAAACTTTTATATATTTATAATCGTTTTCTCTATTTCTATTGTTTTCCTTTACAGATTTTGCTAGCTATTTCTGTGCTTTTTCATTTCCAAAGAGTCATTTCTAATTGAAGTATAAGATATTAAATTTATTTTGATACTTTCCTAGAATTTGGCTATTTGCTTAAAGCGCTAATAGTATTTATTGCGAAAAATATTATTTTTAAAAAAAATTATTCAAAAAACGAAAAAATAAGACCTAGAAGTAAGGATAATTAATAAATTTAAATCCATGTTAGTAACAAAGATCTTATACGGATCATTGCTGCCACTACTTTGGTGTTTGCAGTTAGTTTATGCTACAGATGGTGGTACAACGTTTTATTGTCAAGATGGCCTGACTACTGTCTCGACTTCTACAAGTCTAGAGGATAATTTAGTCTTTTTTTTTACGACGTACACTTATATTTACTACCCATATACGACTACTACAATTACAACTACATATCAAACGTCTGGCCCTTCAACCACTATCACTTCGACTTCTGTGGTCACAAATGCTAATGGTTCTAACTCTGGAGTCTGTTTGAAGACTATAAGCCTTCAAACCTTCACCCCATTGATCTTTGACATAACTACTATTACCATTGGTTCCCCCGTTGCTAGTAGAACTACATACTCTACTTCAATTTACAAAAATGCTAATTCTTTGACTGAAACCACCATTTATTACGTCGCTATTCCATATAGTAGCTCTACTCAAACAGTCAGAACTACCAGTCAATTCAGCGGTAATTCCCAAACCTATAACACTGCTTACAGAACTGTAACCGGTACTTCCGGTAACCAAACTATATATACCACATACTATGTTGCTGTTCCAACCAATCTATTACATTCCACCACGACAAATGACGGTTGGACTGGCAATTTCGCCACAACATGGTCTACACAATTTGTGACCACTACAGGTGGCGATGGATTAGCCACCCCTGGTAGTATTTATTGGGTCCACACAGCGAGAGCAGCTGGTATTACAATCACCGGTACATGGTCAGGCACGTTCACGACTTTCTACTCCACTAGTTATTCCTACTCCACTAGTTATTTATTGCTCCTTGCACTTACAACATACACCACAACATACTACTACATCAATATCCCTCAATATTTTTACAGCACCACGAGCACTACTGCCTCTACAGGATCTGGTACAGTTACATATTCTACCTCTATCTATTCTGTTACCGGTTCTGATGGGAACGTAACGACCAGCATCATCTATTATGTTGCTACCCCTACACGTCAATACACCGCTACTTCTCGCACTACCAGTAATTTCGATGGTGCATCAAACACTTACAGTACTATGTTTACCACTTTTACCGATGCGAGTGGAAATGCCACTACACAGACGACATACTATGTTGCTGTTCCAACCAATCTATTACATTCCACCACGACAAATGACGGTTGGACTGGCAATTTCGCCACAACATGGTCTACACAATTTGTGACCACTACAGGTGGCGATGGATTAGCCACCCCTGGTAGTATTTATTGGGTCCACACAGCGAGAGCAGCTGGTATTACAATCACCGGTACATGGTCAGGCACGTTCACGACTTTCTACTCCACTAGTTATTCCTACTCCACTAGTTATTTTTTGCTCGTTCCTCTCATATACACTACAACATACTACTACATCAATATCCCTCAATATTTTTACAGCACCACCAGCACTACTGCCTCTACAGGATCTGGTACAGTTACATATTCTACCTCTATCTATTCTGTTACCGGTTCTGATGGGAACGTAACGACCAGCATCATCTATTATGTTGCTACCCCTACACGTAAATCTACCGCTACCTCTAGTACTACCAGTAACTACAATGGCAATACTATGACTTACACAACCGTTATCAACACTTACACTGATGCGAGTGGAAATGCCACTACTCAGACGACATACTATGTTGCTGTTCCTACCAACTATTTAAAATCTACTACTACTAATGACGGTTGGACCGGTGGTGTTGCGACTACATGGTCTACACAATATGTGACGACCACTGGTGTCGATGGATCTACCACTCCAGGTACTATATATTGGGTTCACACATCGAGAGCAGGTGGTATTACAGTCACCGGTACATGGTCAGGCACATTCACGACTTTCTACTCCACCAGTATTTCCTATTCTACTAGTTATCTAATATTATTTCCTGTTGACACATCCACTACAACATTCTACTACATTTATATCCCAGCATTCAACAGGACATTAACCACTACTTCCTATGGCAGATTGTCATATACCACAACATATTCCACTTCGATATTCTCAGTTACTGACTCTAATGGAAACGTAACAACAAGTACCATTTACTACGTCGTAACATCTCAGAGAGTATCACAAGAGACTGATAGAACTACCAGTAATTTCAATGGTGCATCAAACACTTACAGTACTAAGTTTACCACTTTTACTGATGCGAGTGGAAATGCCACTACACAGACGACATACTATGTTGCTGTTCCAACCAATCTATTACATTCCACCACGACAAATGACGGTTGGACTGGCAATTTCGCCACAACATGGTCTACACAATTTGTGACCACTACAGGTGGCGATGGATTAGCCACCCCTGGTAGTATTTATTGGGTACACACTTCTAGAAATGCTGGTGTTACTTTCTCAAGTGATTGGACAGGTTCTTTCACTACTGTTTGGTCAACTGCCGTCTCATATGATGTCTGGCATATTGCTGGTATCCCTTATGCAACAAGTACTACAACTTACTATTATCTTAACATACCTCATTATGGTTCAACTATCACTAATACCAGTTGGGGAAGTCATGCTTATACAACTACTGTTAGCAGTTTGTTAACATCTTATACACAAGATAATGGTGATGTTACAACAATTACATATTATTACATCGAAACACCGGTTCGTCGTAGTACATCTAGCAATACAATGGAAATTGATATTGGTGGCTTACAATCCTCTACATATTTATCTGTTTCTAGAACGGTTACCGATGATGCTGGTATCGAAACAACCGAAACTACATATTTCATTGCTATTCCTACTGCTCTTTTCAGTACAACAACTACTGCGCCATGGACAGGTTGGTATACCTACACATACTCTATTGGAACTGATGTTGTTACAGGCGATGATGGATTTACATCCACAAAAACAGTCTATCATGTCGCTACACCAACTCCTTGGGGTTATTGGATAACTACTTACTGGACTGGAACATATACGACATATTACCAGGATGGTTATACTTTGGCTTTTGGTTTCCTGTTCATATTCTTTGGTCTATGGCTTTTCCCACTTTATTACTTGGAGACACCTTTACGTGCTACGACATTTACCACTGGGACTTACGCTTGGGATAGTAACTACAGTTCCCGTTTCTTTGCTACTAAAACATTAAGGGGTTTTGATGGTTATGACACTACAGAGTACATTTACACACTATATACTCCAGCTAGCACATTAACTTCAACTCAATTCACTCAAGGTACGTTTACAGGTACCACCAGTGATACTACAAAAACCACAACATTATCAGTTGGTAATTATTTAACTTATCACTATGAAGTAGTTTATTATGTGGCATTGCCTCATAATGCTGGAGAAACAACTACTTACACCCAGTGGACTAGGAACTATGCCTCCAGCATTTCATCTTACTTAACTACATCTACTGATGATAGCAGTATTACTTACACAATTACAGTATATGTAGTAGCTACACCCTCTTTAGCTCTATCTACAAGTTATACAGGATGGACAGGGTCATACAACAGAATTTTATCTACGTCAACGTATACATCTTTGGGTTATATCGATGACTTTTTAGCTGAGTGGACTATATCCGTTGTTATTTTTGAAACTACTTATCGAAAGTTAACAACTAGTGTTGTCACATGGGGTAATGTAGCTGAGGATGTGACTTATTCCACACAAATCAAATTGATTACCAACATATTAGGAGAAGAGGTGACTGAGACTATTTATTATATCACAACTCCAGTTCGTAATTCTTCCTCCACCGAGTACTTCCCATTTTCAACAGGTACAGTAACCACTACAATTTCTACTATATATTCAAATGTAGTGGGAACGGATGGATATACTACTTCAGAGACAATATATTATGTTGCTATTCCAATAAATAGTAATAAAGTTACAGTTTTTACCAATTGGACTGGTACTTTCATTGACTTTTACTCCACGACTACCGTTGCTGGTTTGCTATCGACCATAACTACATATTTTGTCAGAACACCAGGCAATGGTTTACTTACGTCTTTTATTGCATGGGGTGGTGATTTTACGTCTACTTTCTTGACAACAACTACCACCAGCTTCGGTTACTCAGAGGGTTATTATGGTGGTTGGCAATATACACTATATGTAGTAGAGACCCCGGAACGTTTTTCCTCTACGACTACATATGATCCATGGACTCAAACATATACTGAAACTTATGCCGAAAGCGTCAGAATTATTACAGGTAGCGATGGGGAGGAAACTACTGAAACGATTTTCTTTGTCCATGCTCCCTGGCATATTACCACCACGAGTACCACTACTGGTTGGCAAAGAAGTTTTACAGAAACATATTCAGTTGCCACTGTTATTACGACGGGAGAGGATGGTAATATATCCACTGTTATTGTATACATGGTTGCCACACCACAATCTGCAATTACCACAACATCTTATTCTTATTGGACTTCTGAAGTTACCAAGACCTGGTCTACTTCTGTGTTTATTTCAACCAATAGTGAAGGATTTGTATATTCAGAAACCATCTATTTTGTTAACACTCCTATAAGGAAATCCTTGACTACCTCATTTATAGCAGCAAGTACAGTTGATTATACTTCCACCTTTTCAACACTAATCAGTACTTACACAGCTAGCAATGGGGAAGAAACTACTGAATATACTTATGTTGTACTTACACCTATTTTTACTTCTCTTTCCACTAAATATTCCGCTTGGGAACTTTCTCAGACTTTAACATTCTCAACTTTTGTCACTACGTTGACGAAAAATGGCAATGTGATCACTGAAACTGTTTATTATGTTTTGACACCAAGAAATGTATTCTACAGTACAAGCTTCACTTATGGGTTTGGTCTTACAGAAACTATAGCAACATACTTAACAACAATAATTGGATCCGAAGGAGCCGCTACGACTGGTATAATATACATCGTTCAAACGCCAATACGATTATCAACATCAAGCACTTATGTGTCCTGGTCAATTGAATCGTTATCAACTTCGATTAAAACAGTTACTATTACGGATGAAGATGGAGATGAAGTTACGGAGACTATATACTATGTTTTTGGTCCTGAATATCAATTAACCTCTACAACATATTTAACTGGTTTGTTTGAAGATCTCGAAACCTTATCCACTATGTACTCCAAGTATTACGGGCCTGATGGATTCCTAACTGAGGCAGTCATTTATCTTGTGAATGTTAAAGAGCAAGAAACTTCGAGTGAAGAAAGCTCAGAAGAAACCCCTACTGAAAACAGCTCTGAAGTTGAAAGCTCTGCCACTGAATCCTCCGGTGAGCACTCTTCAGCTGTTGAAACATCTTCAGCTGGATCCTCCGCTGAAGAAAGCTCAGAAGAAACCCCTACTGAAGACAGCTCTGAAGTTGAAAGCTCTGCCACTGAATCCTCCGGTGAGCACTCTTCAGCTGTTGAAACATCTTCAGCTGGATCCTCCGCTGAAGAAAGCTCTGAAGAAACCCCTACTGAAAACAGCTCTGAAGTTGAAAGCTCTGCCACTGAATCCTCCGGTGAGCACTCTTCAGCTGTTGAAACATCTTCAGCTGGATCCTCCGCTGAAGAAAGCTCAGAAGAAACCCCTACTGAAGACAGCTCTGAAGTTGAAAGCTCTGCCACTGAATCCCCTGCCACTGAGAATTCTGGTAACGATGTTTCAAGTACTTCAGATGTCCCACATTCTGATGAATCTATCTCCCAGGATAGTAAATCTTATATGTCTCATATAAGCCAATCTAACACTAACCAATCCAATGAAAGTTCATTCAGAAGTACCTCCCAGGTCTCGTCGGAAGGTTCCGTAACTACCTCCACGTACACTTCGACTGACTCTGAAGGCAACGTCACCACTGGCACCACGACCTTCCCAGTCGAATCCTCGTCCGAAGCCTCGTCTGAAGCCTCTTCCGAAGGTTCCGTAACCGCCTCCACGTACACTTCGACTGACTCTGAAGGCAACGTCACCACTGGCACCACGACCTTCCCAGTCGAATCCTCGTCCGAAGCCTCTTCCGAAGGTTCCGTAACCGCCTCCACGTACACTTCGACTGACTCTGAAGGCAACGTCACCACTGGCACCACGACCTTCCCAGTCGAATCCTCGTCCGAAGCCTCGTCTGAAGCCTCTTCCGAAGGTTCCGTAACCGCCTCCACGTACACTTCGACTGACTCTGAAGGCAACGTCACCACTGGCACCACGACCTTCCCAATCGGGTTTTCTAGTTATTCAGATCTAACCAGATCAGTTGAAGAAACAAACGTTATATCAATTTGGACTTCCACTGACTCATATGGTAATATCATAAGTGGTAGTAGCATCTTAAATATCAGTCATTCTAAGGACTGTACAAGCATGTCGCACTCCACAGTAATATCAGGTGAACTAATTAACGCAATATCGAAGTCGAGACAACCTACCAGCAGTTTTGACAATGTTAGTATGAACGAATCTTCTGCCTCTGTCCCAGCCCCAGTCACGACGACAGTTGTTTCTGGCAGCTCGACCGAGACCGACGTGATCTCGTTCTACACCACCACCGACTCTGACGGCGAAGTCATCACGACCTCGACCACCTACACCGGTGTCACCTCTGAATCTTCTGCCTCTGTCCCAGCCCCAGTCACGACGACAGTTGTTTCTGGCAGCTCGACCGAGACCGATGTGATCTCGTTCTACACCACCACCGACTCTGACGGCGAAGTCATCACGACCTCGACCACCTACAGCGCCGTTTCCTCTGAATCTTCTGCCTCTGTCCCAGCCCCAGTCACGACCACAGTTGTTTCTGGCAGCTCGACCGAGACCGACGTGATCTCGTTCTACACCACCACCGACTCTGAGGGCGAAGTTGTCACGACTTCCACCACCTACACTGGTGTCACTTCTGAATCGTCTGCCTCTGTCCCAGCTCCAATCACAACCACAGTTGTTTCTGGCAGCTCGACCGAGACCGACGTGATCTCGTTCTACACCACCACCGACTCTGAGGGCGAAGTTGTCACGACTTCCACCACCTACAGCGCCGTTTCCTCCGAATCGTCTGCCTCTGTCCCAGCCCCAGTCACGACCACAGTTGTTTCTGGCAGCTCGACCGAGACCGACGTGATCTCGTTCTACACCACCACCGACTCTGACGGCGAAGTTGTCACGACCTCCACCACCTACACTGGTGTCACCTCTGAATCGTCTGCCTCTGTCCCAGCCCCAGTCACGACGACAGTTGTTTCTGGCAGCTCGACCGAGACCGACGTGATCTCGTTCTACACCACCACCGACTCTGACGGCGAAGTCATCACGACCTCGACCACCTACAGCGCCGTTTCCTCTGAATCGTCTGCCTCTGTCCCAGCCCCAGTCACGACCACAGTTGTTTCTGGCAGCTCGACCGAGACCGACGTGATCTCGTTCTACACCAACCACCGACTCTGTACGGCGAAGTCATCACGACCTCGACCACCTACAGCGACCGTTTCCTCTGAATCGTCTAGCCTCTGTCCCAGTCCCCAGTCACGACCACA